>NW_004524610.1:18315017-18344936 GCF_000260255.1 Octodon degus
TTTCTAAGACAAAGTTAAAGGATTTGGGATTTATGAAACACCTAGGAAAATTGTATCCCTATTAAGGGGGCAATAATAAGAACATACGCATATTAAATTCAGTTTTAATTTTGAAGACTATTTTAAGTATTTTCATATAAAACACTGTAAAGTTTATCAAATCCTATAATCTGTTGGTACGTGCATGCAACATTTTATTAACAGTATTGAATATTTATTAGAAAATCATGAGGGACTGAGTTTCCTGATGTGTGAGGATAAACTCACTTCATGCATGAAAACAATGCATGAGTGAAGGAAGCCATGTGGGGGAAATTTGACAAAAGGCAGATAAACTCAAGACTGTTCTAGAATCTTACAAAAAACTATAAAACATCTGCTTCAATTTAATCCTAATGTTTGGTTAACATCCATACCCAATTAAAAAGAAACAAAAGTCACCCAGAATAAGATTCTCCTACAATACGCATGTAAATTGCAAAAGGCCACCCTTTAATCCATGTGTCCTGTAACTTCTTCCCATTACAAAAATAGTTCCAGGGGCTGGGGAGATAGCTCAGTAGAATAAGTGCTTGCCTGGCAAGTGCAAGGGCCTGAGTTCAAGCCCCAGTTTCACCAAAACAGCAAAACAAAACAAAACCCCAAAACTAGTTCTACTTACCATTTCTCCACCTGCTGGTTGAGTTCTATTATGTTAGGGAGTAATTATGAGATTAAGGAATGACAGAAAGAGGAAAATGTAATTAAGTTTGAAAGAAAGCCAAAAAAGCAAGAATTTTAAAGAAATCAAATAACTTTCTTAAGTCCTGTTTTAAGACCTCCAGTCTCAATCGAGAAACATGCTCATGCTCATGTAGGTATACTGACAAAGAGCTTTAAGATTAAGTCATGAATGAAGATAGGGGTTTCCATTTGCTGTTCTGAAGAAGCAGGAGATACAGCCAGGACTTTCCTTTAGAGTTTCTCTTGATAAGAAATTTAATTTTGAAAATACTAATGGAGGAGTGAGCTTTGTTATCTCAAATTGGACTTTTATATAATGGGTAATAAATGGGATGTACCTGGTACAATGATGGCATATGGTGATGTGAAATTAACAATCTGACAAGCTAAGGAGAAACATGAACGAATGATTACCTACTGTCTCCTATTTTCTTTTCTTTTGGCGGAATTGGGGATTGAACTCAGGCCCTTGTGCTTGCCTTGTTATTCTACTGAGCCATCTCCCCAGCCCATGTCTCCTATTTCCTGACACAGTATGATACTTCCTTATGTTGTTAACCAAGAAAACAAGAGGAAAAAGGTGGTCCTTGGGGGAAAAAAATTAATAGCTTTACATTTAATTTCATTTATTTATTTTGTGAAATTGGGGGTCAAACTCACTGCTCTACACATGTGAGGCAGGTACTCTACTACTGTTACATTCCAGCGTATATTTCATTTTAAATGAGTAGAATTCAAATGAATAAGTTCTTTGCCCCCACTAACAAGACACTAATGAGAAGATCTGGATTAACAAATAAATAGCAGAGCAGGCATGATGATGTACACCTGCAATCCCAGCACTCTGGGAGAATGTCAGGAAGATCACAAATTTGAGGCAAGCATGGGCAAACGTGGTCAGATCCAGTCTCAAAATAAAATAAGCATACATGATTTTTTCCCTTCCTTTTTTTTTCTCCTTTCCCTCATCCCAATTGTCTATTCATTTTAATCCGTGTCTTTTCCTTTTACATACATATTGTATCTTTCAGATTTTACTTATTTTTTCAGGTTCCTATACTAGGGAGATGATAAGATGTTGACACATACTGATTTACTTCACTTATAAGTATAGCCTCTAGTTGTATCCATTTTCATATAAAAGCTTCAAGTTTATCTTTTTTTATAGCTAAGTAATACTCTATTGTATAAAAATACCACATCTTTTTGTATTTATGCCTCAGTTGATGGGCATTTGGGTTGTTTCCAAGATTTAGCTATGACAAATTGTACTGTTATAAACATGGGTGCACATACACTGTTGTAGCATGTTTTCAATTTTTGTGGAAAAATGCCCAGAAAGGGAATAGCTGGGTTGAATGGGATTTCCAATTTTAGTTTTTTGAGAAGTCTCTACACTGATTTCCAGAGGGGTTGTACCAGTCTACATTCCCACCAAAGGCAGAGAAGGGTTCCTTTTACCCCACAGCCTCTCCAGCATCTGTTATTAGTTGATTTCCTTATGAAAGCCATTCTTTCTAGGTGAGATGGTGTCTCAATGTTGTTTTAATTTGTATTTCTCAAATGACTAATGCTGTTCAGCCTTTCTTCATGTATTTACTTGCCATTTGTAGTTCTTCCTCTGATAAGTGTATTCATCTCAGATGCCCATTTTTGGATTGAATCTTTGAATTTTGGGGGACTGATTTTTTTCTTTTTCTTTTCAAAGTTTTATTGATAAACATATAGCAATGAGACAGTTTCAAATCAAATCGAAAGTACAGTTTCAACAAATAATACACTGCATATATTCTTCTTAGTGGTTAATTGCTGTACAAGATGCAGACTTGTGATCCTATTTACAAACACCATTAGAAAAAATCATTCTATTCATTAAGAGAATGCAACTATATATCTATCCCAACCACTTTGAATACACAGATACAAAATGGACATTCATAGGTATACCCCATTTTTTCTAAGTTCCGTTATTGAATATTATAGGTGTGTAAACTCAGCAAAATATTCTAAAAGAGTCCAGTAGCCCATAATAGCATTGGGTCTTCTGTTTAACTGGCAATGTCAGAAATTATTGACCTGAGTCCCCCACAGCTCAACATAACAACATGGCTTTACTTCCTATATTTCGTCTTCATACTTTTCTACTGGGGGACTGATTTTTTGACCATACTACTAACTTCTATCGCTTTTTTGAAGGCAGCAGTTAATATTTTTTACTTTGACTAATTTTACATGCTTTTATCTGTAATCTGAGCAACTACGCTGAAGATAACAATGTTCAATATATCAACTACTGTTGAAAACCAATCATATTTTTTAAAAATGTGTATCACTTTTAATATCTATTATTTTTCATTCTCTTTAAAATAAATTAATAAAAAAAGAAATACTGTAGAAATAGCTTAAGAGACTTGGAATGATGTTGAGAAGGTATTGTTAGATAAATTATTCTATAGAAGTGTCATTCTACTTTTTGGAAATAAAAAGTATTGAGAAAGAATTAGAATAACATGTCACAAAATGAAAACAGCAGCAGTTTCTGGATGGTTAACCATGAATTATTTATTTATTTATTTATATTTTTTTGTGGAACCGGGAATTGAACTCAAGCCCTTGCACTTGCCAGGGAAGTGCTTATTCCACTGAGCCATCTCCCTGGTGCCCAATCATGAATGATTTAGATTTTTTTTTAGGCTATTTGCACTTTCTACTTTTTCTACTATGAATATGGATAACTTGTACAATAAAAACATTTCATATTAAAAAACAAAAAATTAAAAAGGGTTGAGGATACAGCACAATGTGAAGATATTGGGTTTAATCTCTAGTACCTCAACAGTAAAACAGGAAGAATAATACAGTGTTTAGCCACAGGTACTTGAAATGATTGTGTGGAACTGACCAGATATAGATGGGCTAAATTAAATGACTTCTTAAAAGCTTTATGATTTTATGATTGTAAAGTAAGTATATCTCTGAATAATGTAAGATATCCTCTTATTTTTAATAAATAATCAGTGTACCTAAATAAGGACTTTTAGTAAAACCAAAATGTAAACACATTATTTACAACATAGGAAAAGATGGCTAGATGGTAGGTGTTATAAATATTCTGAAGTTGAATTGAATGTACAGGCTAATGAAAAGTTTAATGTTTTGAATCATAAGTCTCAAAATAAAAATTGCCATTAACATTTAGGGATCAAACACAAGACCTTATGCACTCTGAACACCTTCTCCATCATAGAACCACAATCCCAGACCCCAAAAATTTACTCTTAAAATGAAACAGGATGACTGCATACAGTAACTATCCACCCCCTTCACACCTATGGGGAATTTTAGCATTACTGAAGAGGCATGGTGTGAAGGAAAAAGAGACAGAAAAAGAGAAGGGGTCACCTACCTCTGTGTCTTTGAATCTGTCTTCATAATCCAGTCTGTCCTTTTCTACAGCTGTCAATTTTAACTTCAAGTTAGATATTTCAGCCATCAGATCCAACTTCTGGGTTTCTAAGGATGTCCTACTCAGGAGCTCCTATTATTTAAAAGACTTGTTTAAAAATTGTTTTGCTATAAATGGCTACGAATGAATGTGTGTCATTTATAATTGTAAAGCAATATGATCAAGCATAGGATGTGGTAAAGAATAATTACTAAATACTTTTACTCTCTAAATAGAACTATACACATATCAGCTTACTAGGGAAGACATACAAGAAACATTCACATACATAGACTGTATCTGTTTTATTTTCCCTAGTGCTGGGAATGGAGGCCAGGGCTTCACATCTGCAAGGCCCATAGTTCACCAATGAACTACTCTGCCAGCTCCCTTCCCATAGTATTTACTTAGCCAGACAATAACATTGGTGAGGACGAGAACACTATGTATGTTATATACTATGTACTTATGTGATTATGTATATTAATAGTTTGCTACCCACAAAACCTTATGAGGCAATAACTCTTACTATCCTCATTCATCAAGTGAAGAAGCTGAGGATGAGAGTAGTTAAGAACTCATCAAAAGTCATTCAGCAAAGAAATAACAGCAGGAAAACCTAAGCAGTACTGTTCGTTTAGATAGGAGGTAGCAGAAGCAGAAGGGCCTCTCAGAAAGGAGCACTGTGTGTTTCTCCCAATAACAAATGTCATATGTGATGTTTATCTTCTTTCTTAATCATAAAATATATTTTCATGGTAAGAATCAGGAAAATTAATGCAAAAAGAAAATCAGTTCAAAATCTTACTAAAGTTTTATTCAAATTAAATAAACATTTTACACTTTGCCTGTAAGTTTTGAGATCCTACTGCTTTAAATTTTTGCTTAAAATGTGTTAGTTTAACTGAATCTGGAAATGTACTATTAAATCAGAGTAAAATAGCATTTCAAATAACATAGGTGAAAAGGGACTCTCCTCACTCCCCACAGACCTTGGCTTGCTGCTGTGCATACCTGTTGTAACATTTCTTCTGTGGCATTCAACTTCTCTCTGTGTTCCTCAAGACAGAATTCCAAATCTCGAATCTTCTCCCCTTGAGCCTCCACCTGGTCTGTTAACACACTTACCTGCATTTAGAGCAAAACACTCTTAAGGAATTATAAAGAATTTGGGTCTGACTATGTGTTTTATTTTTCTATATGTATCCAACAGAAGTTGGAATGATCTCAGAAGATGGCAAAGGAAAAAAAATGGGGTAATTAATGATAGTGGTCTTTCATTTCTTATTTATATATTACTTCTTTTCCCTTTTCTTTCCCCTCCCCTGTATATTCCTTTTTGATTAAGTATTCTAACACAGTGTAGGAGAAAGTTACTGGTGACTGGGAATACTTTATAGACTAAAATTATGTCAATCATTATGAGAGACAACATATCTAAATTTTTGGAGGTATAGGAAAAAGTATGAGAGATTAAAAGAAGACATGTGATGTTATCAAGGACTATTCATATCTGACACTTCAAGAAGAGCAAAGGAAAGAACCCAGGAAATTCTTATTACATGAGGTCTTTCAATATCACACTGATAAGAAATGTATTCAAAGCCAAAGTACAAGACTGTGGTGTGACTCAGTGGCACAGTGTATGTTAATCTTAATACTACCCTCCACCCCCCCAAAAAAAAAACCTGTCAGAGTACAAGATGACACCCTAAAAGGTCCATCAAAAAGTGTTGATGGACTTCTTCCTCAGTACATATTGTAAATTTTTTAGTTTCTATTCAAAGATCACCATTCTAATAAATAAACCTTAACTCATGGGGCTCAAAATATCAGAGAAAAACATTTGTTTATCATTTAAAACATGAAGAAACAAATTAGGCTACATGTAGGACTCCACTGACTGTTGTATTTTGTTTAGCCTATGATATAATTCAATTTAATTTTATTTTTAAAAATTTTGTATTCATTTTAATAAGAAAATAGCAATGAAGGAGTTTCAAAACAGGTTAGTAGGACAGTTACAATAATTAATTATGTTGCATATTGTTGCCTTTGTAGTAGTTACTGAGAGGACAAGATGCAGACTGATATCTTGTCTAGTACAAACCTTTCTTCTTACTGAACTAAGAAAGTAACTGTATATCTATCTTAATTATTTTGAATATAGACATATATATATATTTTTCACTACAAAATGGTCCTTTATTTATATCTCCATTTTGTTTTGTTTTGTCAGAGATGGGTGTTCCATTGCTGTTAGAGAAACTATATTTGGAGAAGTCTTTAAAGGATTTTTTCATACTTAATACCAGTTCATGCTATCACTTTAAAAACTGAAAAATTAAATATATATTCAGATTCAGAAATATAAAATGTTGCTGTAGTACAGATATTCATGTATCAGTTTGTATTGTATATTAAAATATATTCAAGAATCAAGTCAGATCAAATGACACTGTGTATGTACTCAAATTGGCTCTTGGATAGCAGAGGCCAAACACTGTTCTTTCTAGACAGTGTGTCCACTGTTTTCCAAGTCTTCACTACTCCCTACTGTGCACAAAGGGCATTCTGAACTTACTTCCCTTCGGAGCCTGTTTGTTTTATATATCTAAATTTACCACCTCAGTCTAATATACTCTTTTTTTTTGCAGAACCAGGAATTGAACTCAGGCCCCTTATTCTACTGAGCCATCTCCCTGGCCCCTAATATACTCTTTTTTTTTTTTTTAATTAATGTTTATTTAAGTTGTTTGGTTTCCTTTATTTATTTATTTTTTATGGTCAGCTCAGCCCACCCTGGGGGCGGGGCTGGCATGGCATGTGGTGCTGGGGATCGAACCAAGGTCCCTGCGTGCTTGCCTAAGCTTGCCTAAGCAGGCGCTTTAGACCACTGAGCTATCTCGCCAGCCCCCCTAATATACTCTTTATAAGTACATTTTTTTTTTTTTTTTGGTATATACATGGTATTAGTTCTAGGATCTCTACAAACACCAAGATTTTTAGACACTGAAGTTTGTTATATAAAATGGTATATAGTATTTCCATGTAACCTATACATATCTTCTCATATATTTTCAATTATCTTTAAATTACTTTGTACAATGTAAACAGTTACTGCACTATATTTTTAGGGAACAATCACAAGAAAAAAGAGCCTGTACATGTTTAAAACAGACACATTTTTTCACACGTATTCAGTACAGGGTCTATAAGGTCTTACTACACAGATCTGACTTATAGTGATCCTCCTGTTTTCAGCCTCCCAAGTGCTGGAATTACAGGCACGCACCACCACACCCAGTCTCAGTCGCTTGTCTCAGTGCAACTGGAGGTGGGGCCAGCATGGTACACTGGGGATTAAACCCTGCTCCCTTTAGTCTGCCAAGTTATCTGGCTGGCCCTTTTAAAAATATTTTTGATCTAAAGTTAGGAGGGCCTAACTTCATAAGAAAAGAGGGACATTTCAAAATCACTTGCCTGAAGAACAAGGGACTCTTTATCATTTTCTAAACGTGCTAATCTTTCTTGATACACATCTCCGCTTCCAGGTAGGTGTCCATTTGTCTGAAAAAGGAAATAATATGGGCAAGGTCAACTCTCCTATCTTTAATTCAAAGAGCCTGAATTAAATTTAACACAGAAAGTAAAAATTATGAAAATTGATGCTCTTCAAAAAAGGCAAATTAAGGTCAAAATAATGGGCCTAAACAACAGTAGTTACTGGCTTTCTTAGTAAGCACACACACACACACACACGTACACCTAGATGCGTAACATTTTGTGAATGTGTGGTAGGGTGCAATACCTCTTTTCCCTTAATGCTCAGTCATTAATTCTAGGGGATTCCTTGCCATTCCCATCACCTCCATTCTCAACTGCCACATCTGGGGCTGCAATGCTTCGGAAGCAGAGGCAACTTACACCACATCCTTCTTCCTGCTCACTCAGTCTCTCACTCACAGGACAAGCCTTCCCATCTCTTTCAAGTCATGGGGCGTGAGAAGACTTTCTGTCCTCCCCTAGAAGATTCAATGTTGGCTCAGCCCTTAGTGACTTCCCCTGGCAGCCCTGACCTCTAAGTTGATTATGTTTACTTTCTGTACTGACTTCATTAACTTCTAATAAGTTGGCTTGTTCATATAAAGTTATGTTCAGCTTCTAGTAGCATCTGAAAATCTTGCAACTGTGTAGCATCTGGCTCAGTGTGCTGCCCTTCTTATCACCCACCTTATTTATTTATATATTTGTATTGAAGCTAAAATTGAGGGACACTAACACTGAGCTGTATCTCTTAACTTTTTTAATTTTTTATTTTGAGACAAGATCCAGGTATGTTGCCTATGATTACCTCAAATATTCAATCTTCTGCCTTAGCCTCCTAAATAGCTGGGATTATAGGTGTGTACTGATTCTTTTTTTTAAGTCATATTTGGGTATATTTACACATGGTATAAATGCCAAAAGAAAAAAGTATAGACTGAGAAAATAAGTAAGTATCTTCTCTCAGTTGTTTTACAAGCAAGTCAGAAGAGACATTTGAATAGGTTCACAAAGAGCAGAAGAGATTAAAATGCTATTTTGAAATGTAGTATATGTGATATCTCTTCCAATCTCATTACATAATGCATAGTCACATGATATGAAATCCTCATAAAATTTCCTGATTCTTCATTCAAATACAACAAAAAAATAAGTAATTAAAATTAGCTGGGATCCAAAATGGATAGGTAGTTTGGACAGGATATCATGTCTGCATCTTGTACTAGAAATAACTACTACGAAGACAACAATCTGCAATGTATTGATTATTGAAACTGTCCTATTAATCGATTTTGAAACTGTCTCATTGCTATTTATTTCTCAATAAAATTAATTAAAAAAATGGATAGGTAAGTTCTTCTGGTGTTCAACTAAGAAAGCAGTAACACATGCAGATTTTTTTGTGTGTGTGTGTGGAAGCGGGGATTAAACTCAGGCCCTTGCACTTGCCAGGGAAGCACTTATTCCACTGAGCCATCTCCCTGGCCCCACACATACAGATTTGGAACAGGAAAAGTACAAACAGTATACTCTCTTAGCCAGGGGCATATCTGATTTAACATCTATTATTTTTCCAAAATCAAGTAATATTAGGTAAAAGTAAACTGTTTTTACCTTTTCAATTAATGTAGTTTCTAGTATTAGTTTTAGGAATAATAAAAGTCATATGTTTACAGGAGAGAAAACAAAATAAATGGAGCTTTAACAACAGAAGAAACACTATTTTAAGATTCTCCTAAAAACCTAGGACTGTACTAGATTACATTTCTTAAGAGGCCACAACAGAATTAGAAGCTAATTTAGTTGAATGCACAATGTATATTTAGAGCTGTTTGATCACATACCTGTATAATTATTGCAGTGTAGTTCTGCTTATGGTGTTAAGTGCCTAGAATTAAATTATTAAGAGTCTGATAGGGTAGTCTGAATGACTTTCATCCCTGGAGACCATCATTAAAATGTAATTTACATAACTTCTGGAGGACAGTTTTTTGGAAAACAGCCAGGATATATAATACATGTTCTCAATCTAAGAAACTGCTAAGACAAGACCTATAGAATTTTAAATTCCTTATTTTATTACAAACATTAACAGGAATGTTTTAAAGTTCCACCCAAGCATCTTCTTCTAAGCATGCATGTCATTTCATTAAGTAGGAAAAAACACTTCCTGTTCTGTACAGACAAGAACTTTTAAGAGACATGATCTTGCTGTGTTATCCAGACTAGCCCTGAACACCTGAGCTCAAGTGGTCCTCCTGCTTCAACCTCCCAGAAGCTGGGACTACAGGAATGGACCATAATGCCTGACAAAATGTTTTCTTTCTTTCTCTCTTCAAAACTTTTCTTCCTTTTATCCCCTTTTCTTCCCTCCCTCATTTCTGAGATGTTGGGATTGAACACAGGGCCTGATACATATAAGGATGTATTCTACCACTGAGCTATATCCCCAGCCCCATTTTTTTCTAACTGGAAAAAATTATAGGTAGATTAGCAATATTTACTCTTAGGCTGCTAAGTACATAAGACATGAGATGCTCTAAAACCAGTTCTCCAAAATGCTGAAAACTGACTCAAAATGAATGTTTCTTAATGTTGTATTGTTATTAATAAGTGCATATAATATTCAAGATTAGTTTAATGTAAACATTAATAGTTATCACAGGAACATAAAATGAAATTTAAGAGTCACCAATATAGTGACATACTTGTGCTGTTATTCAAGTAGTTTAAAGATTTCTCCTATCTATATGTTTACTGATAAGTCTGCCTACTCCTGTTACCTTTGCTTTCAGATTGCTGGAGGAAATATCTTCAGCACACACTTGGTACCACATTAATCCTTCCTTTGATTCCTGTTCTCTGCCTACAAGATCAACCAAAACCTCTCCAAAGATGGCATGCGATGTTACACACTATTTTTATTCCTTTTGCATGGGCTATTTTCTCACCTTCCTTCCTTCTTTATGCTTTACAGTTTACTTCTACTGGGAACTAATTTAAGTTTCTCTTGAATTAACAGTTTAGTCATATGCCAGTTATAGTGAGAGAGGAACCTTCATTACAGCAGGCATCTCCCTGAATGGACTAAGTTTAGACTATTTATATGTCTCAGCAGTGTTTGAATTCTTTGTGAGTAGACTGATCTTGAAAGCATTTGGGTGGCCTCACTCCTACAGCTCGTCACAGTTCTCATTCGTGGCTTCTCCCTTGGGTCCACTTTGCTTACTCTTGGCAGCTTTCCACAGAAAATCCAAGTTCTTGGCTTCTTCAACCTTCTGTGGTGTCCAACACACCTTCTGCTTTTCACACTGATCTCTCAGGAGCACACTGGCTGGCTTCCAGGCCTTCTGAAATCTGGGTGGCAGCCTTTCTGACTCCACAAGTCTTGCACTCTACATACACCTAAAATCTGCAGCTGGTAGATGACGTCAAGATCTGCCACTAACTAGAACAGTAGTTAGGCTTCCTTCTCTCTTGGCTGTAGAAGTTGAGTGTCTGGATTGACTCATGCCATTCTGTACCACTGTACTCTGACTTTTAATTTTGAGGCTGCAAGGGATAGAATACTGCTGATTCTTGTGATACACTCAGGCCCTCTTCTCTACTGTCCAGTTCCAAAATACTTGGATTTTTATTTTATTTTTTATTTAATTTTTGATACTAGGAATTGAATTCAGGACCTTACATTTGCCAGGCAGGTACTGTACTGTTGAGCTATATCCCTGGTGCAGTATTTGGCTTTTTTTAAAAAAAAAAATTATTTATCTGACACAGTGTCTTGCTACAGTTCAGACTTGTAGTGATCCTCATGTCTCAGTCTCTCTTATTGCTGACATATGGTACTGGGGACAGAACTCGGGTCTTTGGACTTGCCAGGCATGTGCTTATGCCACTGAGCTATCGCCCTGGCTCCAGTACTTGGCTTTTTAATGCCAATCATTTTGGCGAGCAAGTTCTTCTCCACTCCATCTTTGAAAGCCATGATTTTCCTAGAGCTTTCTTTCTCGTCAATCTTAAGTTTTTAAATCACTCAGCTGGGCCACTTGCTCTTGATTCTCAAGGTACAGCTGGACCCCAAACATCAGCTACACAACTGCTTTAACATTAGGCTGCCCTGAAGTTTCTTCTGCAAAATTAATCAGTGTTCTGCTCTTAATCTGAGTCTCCCATAAAGTCTCATGACATGATCAAAATGAAGACAAATTTTATGTTAGAACATAACACACATGGTCTAGAGTCCATCTCCCAATGGGGCCTTGGTCTTCTCCAGCTGCATTATAATTAACATTCTGGTCTCTTCTGAACTCTGACCAGAATCTCTCAACAAGCGTGGCTTATAACATGCTAGGCTTGCTTCTTCGGCCAGTATTTCCAAACCTGTCCAAACTCTTTCCACAAGCAAGTTTCAAAAGCTTCTAGGCCATATAGCCAGCTAGTGTCTCAGCATTATACACTAATCTGGTAAGAATATCTGTTACTTTCTTGTTGTTGGGACAAAACATCCAATGTCCATGAGTTAAAGAAGGAAAGGCTTATTTTGAGTTTACAGTTTTTAAAGGTTCCAGTCCACAGTTTGCTGGCTCCAAAGTTGGGGAGAACAGCCTATAGCATGTCAAGTAAGAAGCACAGAAGCTGGAGCATTGATTCTCCCTTACCTATTATTCCATTTTGGCTTCAAGCCTATTGTTTGTTGCCACCCACATGTAGGGAGGGATTTCCTAATATCCACACCAGAACTATGCTAAACCAATCAGTTGGCTAATCCAGTTATCACACTTTTAATACACATTAAAAGTGGATTAAAAGTCCACACCTTACTTAGCCCAGTGTTGGCAAACCTATGGCACACATGTCACAGTGGGCATGCAGTAAGCAAGCCAAAGTGTCCCAGCAGCCAAGCACTGGATATTCAGGTTTAATCGTAGTGTTGGCACTTCATGATAAATAAGTGGAATTGGAGTCACTGTCATTACCCTAGATCCAGCCACCTCCAAAAGCCCTATCTATGAGTGTATTAAGCTTTGGGGGAACATCTAGATACAACCCACAACAAAGACGAACACATTTTTTTTTTTTTGCGGAACCGGGGATTGAACTCAGGTCCTTGCGCTTGCCAGGGAAGCACTTATTCTACTGAGCCATCTCCCCGGCCCCTAGGCCTTCCTTCTTGACAAGACTTTTACTTATGTTTCCCCTACCATCTATCCCATACTCTATAGTTTAACTTTGGGCTATTTGCTTTTTAGTCCTGTTTAGGAGGTGGTCTCAGAGCCTTTAAGTTGGAAACAGGGGAGACCACCTTATGTGAACCCCCTTATAAACTTTCTTCTTCTTTTTTTTTGTTTGAAGGTTTTACAGTTTATTAAATCCTCTCCTGAAAAAAGTCGCAGTCACTGCAGAAAGGTACTGAAGAATCTCTATTTCTTCGGCTGTTCTGCAATCTCCAGCTCACTGCCACTTCATTTCTTTTTGCAGCACCAACGTTAGCCTTTGTGGTGCCCCTGAATTTCTTCATTCTGTCCTTGCATTCCTTTCTTGAGATCTTTTTCTTCTCATACAGGTCGTGTCTTGCAAGTCTATGTTTGGGCTCATTTTTCTTTGCATAATCCAGGGAATCATAAATCATGCCAAAGCCAGTTGTCTTACCACCATCAAACTGGGTTCTGAATCCAAACACAAAAATGACATCTGGTGTGGTCTTGTACATTTTGGCGAGTTTTTCCCGAATTTCTGTCTTAGGTACTGTTGCTTTCCCAGGGTGAAGGACATCAATGACTATTTGTTTCCTTTGAAGAAGCCGGTTGGTCATGAATTTCCAGGTTTGGATAGTTACTGTGCCATTCATGATGGCAATGGAGCCTCAGACAGCCCATGAGGAAAAGAGATAAACTTTGTTCTTCATGCAGAATATTATATGTTGCCTCTTTCATCTTCATTTTTCTCCCTGTCAGTCTAAGGGAAATGCGACTTTATTTGCTAAGAGCTCATCATTCAGTTTCTACACTGAAACTTTGATTTTCTGTTTCCTTTATACCTACAATTATCATCTCTACTTATGCTCAATTTCTTCCTTTTTCAATTTTCCTTTCCAACATCTACACAAGGGCCTAGCCTACCACTACACTCTTTTAGCCTTCTTTGCCTATATAATTCTATTGTATTGTTACATTAAAGAGTAATGTGAAAAAATTTTTAACAGGATGGGATCCCAGTTATTGGTTTTTTTAATTATTAACTGTGATTGGGGTTTTGCTGATGAACTCTTTGCCTACACCTATGTCTTCAAGAGTCTTCCTTTTTCTCTTCCAGCAGATCTACTGTTTCTGTTTTAATATTTAGGGTTGGTTTGTTTGCTTTTATTTTTTAAAATCTTTTTGAGACAGGATCTCACTATTCAGTTTAGACTGGTCTTGAGCTCACTTTGTAGCCAGCCCAGGCTGGCCTTGAACTCATAACAATCTTCTTGCCTCAGCATCCCACATGCTGTGATTATAGGCATGTGCCACCACACTTGGCTGCTTTCATATTTTGATCTTTGATCCATTCTGACTTAGTTTAGTGTCTAATGATAAACATGGGACTAGTTTTAGTCTTTGGCATGTGGAAAGTAATTTTTTCCAGTACCACTTATTAAACAGGCTATCTTTCTTGTAGTGAACCTGTTTGGCTCCTTTGTCAAAGAGAATGTGGCTGGAACTTGCATGATTTTGACTTCTTCCGGGTACAATCTTAAGATGCATCTAGTTTTCCAAGGCCTAAAGAAGCATTCTGTGAAGGCACATGTGAAAAAAGAGGACGGTCAAAGAGCAGCAGGGTTAGAGGATGGTGGAATGGGAATGGACTGCAACTGGGTGTTGAGACCCAGGGATAATGGCCAACAGCTCTGGAGAGAACAATGTTCCACTGTTGAACTGTTTAAATTATGAGTATTAGTACTTTTACAGAAATTTTTTAAATGTGCACTTGGAATTGATAGCGTCTAATTAACTGAAGTGGAAATAAGATTGGTATAATTATAGTGATTCGATGGGTCAGAAGCCAGTCAAGAATCTCTAATATATATATGTATATCTCACTGTCTCATTAATCAGGATTGCTTAGAGTTTTATCATCAGTGTTGTCATGTGTTTTGTTGAAAACTGTATGTACCCTCTTTTGACTTTGAGATAAGCTCACAATTAAAAGTACTAAATAATCAGGGATTTCTGGAATTTTGCCAATTGTTCCCCTTGCTAATGAGGACCAAGGTCACTCAGTTTCAAAGAATGGAAAAAATGTAATACAAATGTTTCAGGGCAAGTTAGATCTTAAAGCAAACTAAAACTACCTGCTCAACTCCAACAATTAGACATATTTTTCTATTTTGTCTTTAATCTGGAGCTTATCCATTATTTATTTTTGTTAACATATGACAGCATTTCATGATCAAAACATTCAATTCTATTCTGCCTCAGGAACTGAACAAGTATGCTGGGAACAGCTAAAGCTGGAAATTAATCATATATTAGAGGGCAGGACAAGGCCTCACTGCCTAGAGCAGTTTAGCTTCCTCAGTCTTGAGAAAATCATCCTGTCTGGTCAACATTAGCTATTAGTCACTAGGCAACCTTGTATCAAGGGATACTAACTTCGCAAAGGTTTAAATAAACACCCTTACTGTGCCTGAGGTCCTTTGGGAATCAGGAAAACAAGCCTCCACCTGAAACCAGCTCTTGCCTCCTATCTTTTCCTCATTCTTGCAATTCTTTTCCATGGTACACTGAGAAACCAATGGATCCCTACCCAAGTATGTTATAGTAAATAATATTTTTAAGTGCAAAAAACAAATCTCTAAACCTGAAAAATCTCTTCATTTATAGAAGCTTAGAGCTGCAGATACTATTCATTATAGTAGGCTACCAGTGTTTTTTTTTTTTTTTTTTCCTTTTTTTAAATACAGCTTTCAATCACATGAACCATTAAAGAGTTAGTAGTAATTAGTAATAGAGAAATAAGTTACATCCAACACAAAGCAGAGGATCATCCTTGCTTGGACAAAATAATAATTTGACATTTAAATGTTCAATGGCACTAATGAACAGAGCACCTTCATTCTCAGATTGGCCATTATTAAATATTAATGAAGCCTGCATATGGAACTAGCATAATTCACAGTTTTTTGTAAAATATGGTAAAAGCTTTTCCACAGTCTGAGAAGTGTCTACTTTTGCCACAAGAAGTGAGAAATGTATAGATAACCTGTAACCTAAGTAATTCCCTTGTAACTGGATCAATTCTCTCCCTCAATGCAAAAGGGCCCTGTTAAACATTTTCTTTCACCTCTAACTTCTGTCTATCAGAATCATATTTATTTTGAAACAAGGTCTCTATGTAGTCTAGGCTATCCTTGAGTTCACTATGTGGACCAAGCTGACCTCACACTTGCAACACTTTTCCTGTCTAAGTCTCCCAAGTGCTGGGATAACAGGCTTGTGCCACCTTCTCTGGGCAGGATTTAACTGGTCATCTATCAGGTGTACTGACCAGGGCTCAGCATATATCACCCTGGGGTCCTCATGATGATGTGTGGCAGAAATCACCACCCAGATTTTATAGGAAAAAAAACTAGACACAGCTTCAGAAATTTTCCTTGTGGCTGATCATGGGGACACATACTGTACCTGCAATCCTAGCTAGTCAAGAAGCTGAGGTGGAAGGATTGTATATTCAAGGCCAACCTAGGTAATGTAGTAAATTTATTCATTTTTTTAATTCATTTTTTAATTTTTTTTCTATAATTTTATTGAGAAACAAATAGCAATGAGATAGTTTCAAATCAAATTAGTAGGACAGTTTCAATCATTAATATATTGCATATTGTTTTCTTAGTGGTTATTCATTGTACAAGATGCACACATGATATCCTATTTACAAACACTGTTAGAACAAATCTTTCTATTCATTGAATTACGAGAATGTAGCTGTATATCTATCCTAACTCTTTTGAATATACAGATACAAAATGGTCATTCATTTGTATCCCCTTTTAGTTTTGTCATTCAAATATTATAGGTATGTGAATTCAGCAAGATATTCCAAAATAGTCCAGTAGTCCATAACAGTAGTGGGTTTTCCATATGACTGGCAATATCAGAAGTTGTTGATCTGAGCCTTTTACAGCTCAGCATAATAATAAGGCTTTACTTTTTATACCTCGTTTTTATACTTTTCTGCTGGATGGTTAAGACCAAGGTAAAGCAAGACCTATATAACAAGAATTGTAGCTTTTGTATCTGAAAAGGTCAGTCATGGGCGCCTGTCTCTTAGCTCAGTTATTTAAGTGCCTGCTTCAACAAAACAGTCAGCCTCAGGTTGCTGTGGTTCGATCCCCAGAACTCAAGCCAGCCAAAACTGCCTTGAAGGAATTCTGAGCCAGTGCCCACCCCCTCCCCCCCCACAAAAAAAAAATCCTTCTGAAAAGGTCAGTCATATCCCCTCAGGATTTATCCTGTAACCCTGTATTGCAGTTTGTAGATCTTCTGTCAGTGTCAGCCATGTGGATGAGTCAAGGCCATTGCTTGACCTATTTGCTCTCTATGAAAGCCTGAGAATGTGTTCTCTCCATATGACTCTCCTTAGGCACACTCTACATTATCGATCACTTTCCTTGGTGGCCCATAATCTCCTTGATCAAAAAATTTGGGACACAACTGAGTTATATGATGTTACAGTACAGGTTCTCCTATGTCCTGAGTCTTCGCTGACCTTGGAAAGCTAGGGCCAAAATGTTGGCTGTCCTTGCGGCCCTCCTTTTTCTCTAATTTTTGGTCTGCAAACATAGGTTGTTAACCATCGAGAAGAGAAGCTTATAGTAAATTTAAATGATTACAATGGGCATCGTAAAATTTAAAAAGGTTAAGGAACTATAGCTCAGCAGTAGAGCACTTGCCTAACATGTGTGAAGCTCTAGGTTCAATTCTCAGTACAAAAAACAAAAAGAAAAGAAACAAAAGAAAAATTTCCCAAGTCTTACAAGTTTCTCAGGCTTCAAGACAACATTAAAATTCAATCTATTTTTCTCCTGAGCCTGCATCTGTTAACAGCCTAGATATAATCCTGCCTTCTTTGTCATTTACTGATTTTTTTTTTAAATTACAGTAGCTCCTTTATTTGTTATTTAGGAAATTTCCCCATAACAATACAGAAGAAGGATTGGCTAGGATTTTTTTTTTTTTTGTACTTTAGGAAAGGGTCTACATGGTGTTCAGGGTCTCACTACTAGATTGGACTCATAGTGATCCATCTGTTTACAGCCTCCCAAGAGCTGGGATTACAGGCGTGCCACCACGCCCAGTCTTAATTGTTGTCTCAGCGTGATCCAGGGTTGGGACTGTCATGGCAGGCCCAGGGATTGAACTCTGGGCCCGTGTCTGCTTGCAGGTGCTTTAATCCGCTGAGCAATTTGGCCCGCCCTTGGCTAGGATTCTGATTCTTCAATTCTGAGATAACATCAAATTTTTTTTTTACATTTTTGTTAATTAATTAATTTTATTTTTTTTCTGCAAAGCTTTATTCCAGAGGGACTCAGTCCTTCTTGGCAGTTGCCTTTCTCGTGGCAGCCAGCATGTTGCTCAGCTCCTCATGCTTTCTCTTAGTGCGGATGTAAGTCTGCAACCTTTTCTTTTCCTTTTTTTTTCAAACCAATTTGGTAGGACAGTTACAATAATTAACACATTGCATACATTCTTCCTAGTGGTTAATTGCTGTACAAGATGCGGACATGGTATCCTATTTAAAAATACTATTAGAACAAATCCCTCTATTCATTAAGAGGATGTAACTATATATCTATCCTAACCATTTTGAATACACAGATACAAAATGGACATTCATCTGTATCCCCTTTTTTTGTTTAGCTCCGTTATTTGAATATTATAGGTATGTTAACTCAGCAAAATATTCTAACAGAGTCCAGTAGTCCATAATAGTATTGGATCTTACGTTTCACTGGTAATGTCAGAAATTGTTGACCTGAGTATCCTACAGCTCAACATAACAGCATGGCTTTACTTCTTATACTTTGTTTTTATACTTTTCTGCTGGATGGTTAAGAACAAGGTAAAGCAGGACCTATGCAACAAGAGTTGTAGCTTTTGGGTCTGATAAGGTCAGTGAAATGCCCTCAGGATTTATCCTGAGATCCTGTACCTCAGATTGTAGAACCTTTGTCAGTGTCAGCCATGTGGATGAGTCACGGCCATTGCTTGGCCAATGTGCTCTCTGTGAAAGCCTGAGAGAATGTTTTCTCTCCAGGTGACTCTCCTTAGGCACACTTTACATCATTGATCACTTTCCTTTTTGGCCCCATAATATCCTTGATCAGAAAGTTTGGGACACTACCAAGTTACATGATATTACAGTACAAGTTCTCATATGTCCTGAGTCTTTTTTTTTTTTTTTTTTTTTTTATGGAACCAGAGATTGAACTCAGGCTCTTGCCCTTGCCAGGGAAGCACTTATTCCACTGAGCCATCTCCCTGGCCCCGTCCTGAGTCGTAATTGATCTTGGAAGGCTAGGGCCAAAATGTTGGCTTTCCTTGTGGCCCTCTTTTTTCTCTAATTTTGGTCTGCAAACTTAGGTTTTTAACCCTCCAGAAAAGATAACATCAATTTTTATCTCACATTCATTTATAGTGAGACAGGGTCTCACTATGTAGTTCAGGACGGTCTTGAACTCATGAAGATCCAACCTGAGTTTCCCATGCTGTGATTACAGGTGCACTACCATTACTGGCTATTAATTTTATATAAGCACATGTAAAATTTAACCATTTTTAAGAGCACAGTTCAGTGGTACTTAGTACATAAGGAAGGGAAGGATGTGCGGGAGCAAGTGAGGTGGGGAGCCGAGGAGGGAAGACAATGAATTCCAGCTAAAATGTACTACTCATTCTCATTTTTTTAAGTTAAGGTATCCTGAAGTGAATACCACACTGGAATTTAATTGTCAAAGTCTCGCACATCAGCACAGCAATACTTATAGGCAAATTCTCCTAACAGTATTACAGCAGACATTTTCATAAAGGCCATACATATGACACACTGAAAGTATGAAAAGGTACAGATGACTCAACAGTACAATTTAAAAACTATATCCTATTAGCACATTTAACCCAAATGAACCTGGATCTTTCTATGAAATACCACTCCGGAAACTAGGTCAGAATAAATTTCTTTGTCAAAATAAACTTGTTCATTTACAAGTCAATTAACAATACTGACTGCTGAATCAGATAGCAGAGAGCCCCTCTATAATACTGGCTCTGCTCCAGATACTAACTTTGTATTAAAAAACTTGTAAGGGTCAATGTGAAAATCATCATTGTTTCTACCAAATAAGTGTAATCTATACTGACCTAGAAATAAATTCAGGTCGAATTTCTTAATGTGAAGCAAACAAAAATTCAAAAGCCGTAAATTTTTCTAATTTAAGTTAAAATGATATCTAGGTATGATGGGTTATAATTCATGTTCAAAACTAATAAATTCTGAAAAGACAAAAAAGCATTCATTTGTTTTCTTTAACATTAGAGAAGATAGAAGGGCATGTTTAAATCACTGACATGGTCAAGAGACAATATTCTATTGGTCTTTGCAGACAATATTCTGCAAAGTATTACATGAGTCTTATATGGTAACAACTTTTTTCTTAATATGGTAACAACTTGAAGTCCACATTATGCTCAACATCAAGCACCTGTTAGCTGAAGAGGCTCAAACATTTTAATACATAATATTTAGATTATAGTTCCTTGGTAGTCAAAAATAGTGATTATTGGTGCCAAATAACTGAATTAAAATAGTGCCAAGTCATCTCAGTAAAATGGGAATACTGAGAATCAACCAATTATTATGATCTTAGAATATTATAGGAATTGAAAGTCAGAAGTTATATATTTATGTCAATACTACATTTGGATGGCTACAGTATATATTTAAGGATGGCTTTGTTTAGGAGACTGGAAAAATGCTCATGGAATCAACACTGTATCTCAGTGTCATAGGTCAATAGACACAACTGTATCTGGTGAACACATACAGAAAATGGCAACTTTAACAGAGGCGTGCTTCCAAAGGCATTTCCTTTAGAGGTGGCTGAGGTTTTTCCACATTACACCATAAGTAATATGGTGTGGCTATCTTAACCAAACTTCATTTCAGGCAGTTATGGTACATGTTCCCAAACTACTATTCCTTCTGCCCACCATGCTGGTTCCAACATTCCATGATCCACTGTAATCTTTTGGTCTTCCCTCCTTTGTAGCATGGGAGCCAGTGCTGTTATCCATGGATTAGGTAGGCCACCAATTCATAGGTGACCATCATAATAGCTGTGTTTGGAATCTGTCTCACCAAATGAGTTGTTAGACCACGGAAGAGTGACCCATAACCTTCTTCTTGAACCACCAAAGACAGTGTCAGAAAAAATGATCTATATTTTGTTCCTTCTTCACGTAATCTTGTTCTTACAACTTCATGTGGATATGCTATAGTTGCAGCACAAGTTTTTGAGGTGGCAGGAGCAAGCATCATTCCCACAAAATCTGATGCTTCTTTCACAGACTCTTCAGCACTTTCCATCATTGATACAGTCTTACAATCAAGCAATTTTTCTTGATACTTTCATAAATAACAAAATGGATAAGTCTCTGATATGCCAGCATAGGACGCAGACATGCCCCTGTAAAATCCTTTAAGTCCATCTGCCTGATACACTTTATGGACACATTCAAAAGCACCCATTTGCTTTTCCCCATGGTTCCTTGCATCAAGCAGTACTCGAGTCTTCATAAGCCAAATGGGGTTGGTTGCAGTGATTTCAGTAAAATCTGCCATTGCAGCTGAAATCATGTGAACCTGGGTAGAATCAGGATCAAATATACCATTCAACTTTTCCTTGAAATGGGAGTAAGCAGCAAAGTATAGTGCTCTGGAAGGGGCCATCCCCACTATATTGAGGCCTAATCCTCTAAACAAGGAACGGGGCCCTTCTTTTTCCAAGATCACCTTTAGACAATGGAGGGGTCATGGAGACACTACTCGGTTAACACTGGCTCCAGCCATGGTGTTCAGCTGAACTTCAGAGATATAAAGTGTCACAGAAGACGACTGCAGCCGTGTTTTCACAACTTCCAGTGGACATGTCAGAATAGCTCCCACTGTGCCACCACATC
The DNA here is from genome assembly GCF_000260255.1 of Octodon degus. Taxonomy (NCBI): domain Eukaryota; kingdom Metazoa; phylum Chordata; class Mammalia; order Rodentia; family Octodontidae; genus Octodon; species Octodon degus. The sequence continues at coordinate 18,336,948 of NW_004524610.1, forward strand.
TCCCAGCAAACAGATGCACCAGAGTGTCCCTCTGGCTCATTCTGTCTCCAGCATGTCCTTTGGGTGTTAAGGCCGGACGCGGACTTGGCTGCCCCCTACAGCAGGTGGCGTCAGTCCTGGAAGGAGATGTAGCACGCCCCGGGGAAGGCCGAGACACAGCTGCATACAGGGAGCCGCAGCCTCCGTGCGCTGGCACGGCCCACTCACCCTCACGTCCTCCTGTGGTACGCAGCGCGGATGCTCATTCTCATTTTTTTTTTTTTTTTCAAACTAAATTGGTAGGACAGTTTCAATAATTAACACATTGCATACATTTTTCCTAGTGGTAAATTGCTATACAAGATGCGGACATGATATCCTATTTACAAACACTATTTAGAACAAATCCCTCCAATCATTAAAAGAATGTAACTATATATTCTAACCATTTTGAATACACAGATACAAAAATGGACATTCACCTGTATCCCCTTTTTTTTGTTTAGTTCCGTTATTTTAATATTATAGGTGTGTTAACTCAGCAAAATATTCTAAGAGTCCAGTAGTCCATAATAGTATTCTCAGTTTAAGTATATAAATCACTAGCTACATGTGGCAATGCACTCAGGAGGCTAAGGCAGGAGGATTACACCAAGTCTGAGGCCAGCTTACACCACACAGTGAGACTTCACACATTGTTTATTGAATTGTAAGCATAAGATCCTGCACCTTTTGGACTCTCAATGTTCCTTGAGGCTCTCTTTTAATTTAACATTAAAGTCTACTATGGAAAGGACACAGTGATTACTTATTTCACACATATGCCTTTATTATTCTAAACACCTATCCCTGCTGTTCTTCATGCTTTGGTTTTTGCAAACTTCCTTCTTTTTTTCTTTCATTCTCTGAATGCTTGAGAAAATATATTATTTTTTATTAGTACAGGGTCTACAGGGACTCACTATGTAGATCGGACTTAGTGATTCTCCTGCTTTCAGCCTCTTACAACTCTCAGATTACAGGCGTGACATCACCACGCCCCGTCTCAATCCTGTCTCAGTGTGCCCCAGGGTTGGGGCTGGCAAGGCAGGCCTGGGGATTGAATTCCAGACCCTTGCATCTGCCTAAGCAGGCCCTTTAATCTGCTGAGCTATTTGCATTCTTATATTTAAATGGCAACGGAATACTCATCTCTAACAAAATTAAACAAAAAAAGGGTATTGAACCCTGGCCACTGAGCTCTGCCTAAGTAGGCGCTTTAGTCTGCTGAGCTATCTGGCTGGCCCTGAGAAAATATATTTAATTTGGAAGATCTGGGATCAATACTAGGCAATAGGTAAATAGATTAGATAAGTATAAATAAATTTAACAAAAACAAACATTTTTTCCCTAGATCCACATCTACTCTATTTTGTTATTATTTCTAATAAGGTAACTGAATATTCATAGGTTCTGTAAAGTATGTCATTTTGTTGATTTAAAATGGCAAATACTAAGAGAGAAAACAACCAAAACTACAAATCAATAAGCCAATATTCATCCAGAGTAAGTTTGTGTATGTATTTATTTATTTATTTTGTGTGTGTGTGGCCAGCTCAGCCCACCAGGGGGCGGGGCTGGCTGGCATGTGGTGCTGGGGGATTGAACCGCGGTCCATGTGCTTTGCTTAGCTTAGCTTGTTCTAAGTAGGTGCTTTAGACCACTGAGCCATCTCACCAGCCCTCAGAGTAAGTTTGAAACAAGTAACTTCAGTTTATTTGAATATATGTATTACTTATTATTTACTGCAAACACCATCATCAATATCATCATCATCATTTTTACTACTACTTTTTGCAGTACTGGGGACTGAACTCCAGACTTGGTACTTGCCAGGCAGGTGCTTACACTGATTAACCCTGGCCATATAAACATAATTATTGAGCACCCATGGTATGTTAGGAATTATGTAGATATCAGGAATACTGTGATTTGTCTTTGTTTTTGTTTTATTTAAAGGTAAAATTCTCTGATTCACAATGCCTACACATTGGTTGGAAAGACAGAAAACAAATGAAATAAAAGTGACGTATATATGTGCTTAATCTGTTCTGCTGAAATATTTCTGAGAATTATAAGAGGTGGCAGTGACAATGATGCTGTCATTTGAGACAACATACATATACGTGAAATATTAAGAAAAAAATGAAGAAGGAATGAATGTATATAATTTTAGATGAGGTGGTGAGGGCCTACTGGAACATGGCTTCTGAGTAAATAGAAGGTTGTGAGGTAAGAGAGAGCTCAGGAAGGAGCTTTCCACACAGAAAGCACAGCCAGTGTTGAGGCCTGGAGGCCATGCTGAGGATCAGTAAGGTCACCACCTATTTCTGAAAGACAAGTGACATAAACTAGCTTACTCTCAGATGACAGCATCATTTTCATGCCACCTGTTACAATTATCAGAAATATTTCAATGGAACAAATTAAGCACGTGGTAATGGAAATGTAATGAGCACAGGTCAGAAGTTCAAATACAGCTCAACTTGATCATAGCTACACTGCTGGCTTCTGAATATAGATTCAGAAAAGGTTCTTGTGTTGTATCACAAGAAAATTCCTTAGGGCTGGGGAGATAGCTCAGTAGAATAAGTGCTTGCCTGGCAAGTGCAGGGTCCTGAGTTCAATTGCCGGTACCACCAAAAAATAAAAAAAGAAAGAAAATTCTTCGCTCCCTGTATTTCTGTATGTCAGGAAAACATGGAGTAATGAAGCAATTCCAAACACATAAAGACACTGGAGGAGACACAGAGTTAATATAAATTATAACAATTGATTATCTGCAACTGTTAAGGTTGTGTGGCTGACTACACCACCATGAAAAGAACCATACTATCTCCACTCAGAAATGGAGAAGTAAATTAGGGGTGGACATATCACTTGGCAAAGGACTGGCTGAGAGCACCAGCTGGCCACCTTATATGAAAATGTAAGGTGTATTACTGAGGTTCTCAGAGCAGATCAGGATTCTTTCATATAATCTTTAGTGTTTATATAAATAAGCATATTTATGTGTCTTCCTGAAAAGAGTATCTTTTAATCATTTACAAAATATCACTATTTCTATCTTGCCCTTTGACTGAATCTGTTTCTGTGACTGTCATTAAATTTCATGTGTTCAACATGTAAAAGCCATGGTATTTATCACTGGGCCTATAGAAAGGACAGCTTAGACATGTGAAGTTTTGAGACAGATACCTTATTCATAAGAACACCACTCAAGGCTGGGGAGATGGCTCAGTAGAATAAGCGCTTCCAGGCAAGCGCAAGGGCCTAAGTTCAATCCCCAGTTCCGCAAAGAAAAAAAAAAAAGAAAAGAACACCACTCAAAATGAATAAAAAAACAAAAACAAAAAAACCCAAACCAAACCAAACAAAAAACCACCACTCAAAGTACAAGGGCACAACTTATCCCCAGCATTGAAACTGAAATGAATTTCACACACCAGTAGATGGCACTTTATGTTAAAAACTGCTACAAACCTCCATTACTTTTTGAAATATGTACTTGGTACACTTTCCATTTACAATTTCTACTGAGTTTTTTCTAGTGAGATTCCCATTATTATTAAGAAAATGTATACTGTACTCAAGGTTTTTTTCTTTACAGGGTTGTAAATTTTAAGACATAGACAACATACAAAATCTAAAATCCGGTCCAGGGCCAGGGAGATGGCTCAGTAGAATAAGCACTTGTCCAGCAAGGGCCTGAGTTCCCTGGTTCCACAAAAAAAAAAAAAAAAAAAGCCAATCTATTTTTCTAGGTAGATGCAGGCGACCTGTCGGCACTCATGAAATATATTGTAACAGTACTTTTAAAAGAAGTTACTCTCACAGTCAAAAGGAACTAGAATTTCATAAGGAATAAAAGAAAAGCAAACCTATAGTGCCATAATTTATTTTTGGTTTGTTTTATTAAATAGCTATTGTATGTTCTGAAACTTGGAATAAATGATATGTAACATATAGATATTTACCATTTGATTCTGAAGCCATTCAATAATTGTCTCTGCTGTTGAATCTGGGATCTGGCATCTCAAGCCTTCTTTTTCATCTGTTTCCATCATATCTAATAATCCACGCAGATCTTCCACAAGGTGCAGAGCTCGCAAGCTTCCCATGAATGGAGAGGTAGGAGACTGACAATCAAAAATTCCATTGGAATATTCCAGGGCCTTAGAACCTAAATTTAAAAAAAAAATCAGAGAAGAGTAGGATTTATGTTAAATAAAATACTACAGCTGAACCTGTACTGCAACATCCTGTAACTCAGTGGTGTCTCATATTTTCTGTTCAAGGAGATTATGGGGCGACAGAGGAGAGTGACTGACGATGTGCAGTGTGCCTAAGGAGAGTCACTTAGATAGAAAACATTCTCTTAGACTCTCACACAGAGCAAATTGGTCAAGCAATGGCTGTGACTCATCCAGATGGCTGATACTATGGGTCTTCCCCTCTCAGCCTGAGGGAATCCATGTTAACTGCCAATATAAGGAGAAAGCCTATTAAACTTTTAATAGATGCTTCTGCAGAATTTTCAGTAGTTACCCAGCCAGTGGTTCACTTACAAACTGGAGAGTACTCAATGCTTTCCCTAGGTCTGACAATTCATGTACCCCCAATAATGGTAGAGTTGGTGAGACGTAAGAGTAGGCCAGTTTATTTGAGACAATACCCAATGGCCATGGAAGATAAAAGGGATTAAACCCCACATTTAAGAGATATCTGCTAATGGATCTACCAAACTTTCTGAGTAGTCTTTTTATAATTACAAATTGTAAAAGGTTATTACATTCCAGGTCCTTCTGCTAATGGCTCTAGTTGTTTACAAGATAGTAAATCAATGGTATGTGAGATACTGAGGTCCCCTGAACCTTATCTTTATCATTTTTATGGGAAGACATTACTGTGTACTTGATACAAATCTTTGATTACATTCATAACTATCCTGTTGTGATTATTTAACCCATGGATGTTAAATTGTTTCTTTGGCTTTGTCTCCTCCCAACTTAACGCTATTGTACTTACTCAAGAAAAAATGGCCTGGGAAGACAGCTCAGTAGAATAAGTACTTGCCTAGCAAGTGCAGGGTACCAAATTCAACCTCCAGTACCAAAAAAAAAAAAAAAAAAAAAAAAAAGATAAAAATGCCTGGTGTCTGTTGAGGGCCTTTGGATAGAACATCTGGAAAATATCTCTGACTGCTAGTTCACAACTACTACCCCTTGCTGCATGAAGAAGCCAGAGCGCTCATCGCCCATGGTTCCCTCACAGCAGTTTGTGTTACTTCTTCATGGGGGGAATGTTGTAGGCAGCTGAATTAGATAGAAATGTTACAGGCAGTCAGACAGGCCAGGTCTTAAGGAGACAAGATGGAAGACAAGGTGACTTTGCAACTTGGAAGGGACAGACACTCCCATATGAGCCACACCTCAAGACCAAGATAATAGAAGAAATACAGCTATATACTTCCCTAGGGAATGATATTCTAAATAGGTATCAATCACCTTGAAAGAGCCCAATTGAGTCACTACCCAACCCCCAACAGAAAGAGACCCTGTCCCACATTCATGCCCACTTGCTACCTGAGTCGCTTCCCCATTTGGTACTGGATTTAATCAATTTTACCTGAGCAATGGTGCTTGTAATCTCTTTGGTTGACCATAGTTTTGTCCCACCTCATGCTCACCTGAGTTCCCATGTCTTCTCCATCACTTTAGACCCACCTCACCACATGGTTTTCCTCTATAGAAGTCCTCGGAAGAGACAGCTTCCCGGGGACAACCCCTTCAGGCCCCCCTCCCGTCCTTCTCTCAAATTGAAGCTTTTTTTTCCCCCTCAATAAATATATTCTGCTCATGAAAACAAAAACAAAAACAAAAAACAAATGGCTGACTGACAAAAGATCTACAAACTGCTGTACATGGTTTCAGAGTAAATCTTGAGAGGATTTGACTGATCTTGTCAGACACAACAGTTACATTTTTTGTTATATAGGTCTGGCTTTATCTTGGTCTTAACCATTCAGCAGAAAAGTATAAAAATAAGGTATAAAAAGTAAAGCCATATTAATATGCTGAGCTGTAAAAGGCTCAAGTCAGCAACTTCTGACATAGCCAGTTCTGCTGATAACTCATTACTATTATGGACTATTGGACTATATTGGGTTATTTTGCTGAATTCATGCACCTACAATATTTGAATGGCAATGGAACACATCTCTGACAAAACAACAAAAAGGGGGATATAAAGGAAGACCATTTTGTAGTAAGAAAAAATATATATATATAATCTGTATATATAAAATAGCATAGATATACAGCTACTTTCTCTTAGTTCAATGAGAGAAAAGATTTGTACTAATAGTGTTTAGACAAGATATTGTGTCTACATCTTGTACTCTTGAGTAACTACTATGAAGACAACAATATGCAATGTATTAATTATTGTAACTGTCTTACTAACCTGTTATGAAACTATCTCATTGCTATTTCTCTCATTAAAATTAATTTAAAAAATACTGTAACTGCAGGAGGTAAACCAGTCTAGCCCTAGGAATAATGAAAACAAGGAATAGGGCAAAATAATAATTAAATCATATAAATCTCTCCAACTCATAGTTATTTCATGAAAAAAAAAAAACCATGTAATTGACAGTAATTATCGAACACCTAAAAAAAAAGGGCAAATGTGTGTTATAAAAAGAACAAGATCCTGGTTGGATCTGGTGTGAGAGCTACTGGCTTCAGGAAATGATGGGTAAGAAGGTGATGTATCAGGTCAGGTAGATCCATATGTTCGAGAAAACAACTTTAAGAGACCATAAGGCTTTAAAATTCCCTGAAAAGGAGCTGTGCTAGAGATTGCACATATTTTTAAAGGTAAGCAGGTCAGCATCCAGTTAACTATAATAATTTAACCTGAAGTTCAACGAATTACATATATGCATTGTATACATATTTGTCTGTTTTCCTTAACATTTTGTTTGAAGCCAAGCATGAAATGCTCTTGTTATCATCTTTTAAAAAGGTCAGACACTGTTTTTGCTTTCTATTATTCACACAAAAAAGTATTCTTTTGCTTAAATTCTCACAGCTGATCAAAATCCTATCCTTGAGGCAATCATGTATAACCTGTGTTTTTTTTTTTTTTTTGTTGTTGTTGCTTTTTAAAATTTTCTGGTCTGTCAAATGTCCACACCTTTAAACCTAAATACAAATCACTATAATACCACCTCCTAAGAATAAAAGTTCTACAAATGGATGACACTAGTGGGTGAGTTTTCTCTTTATCTGTTTACCTGGCTTGAATAAGTCCCCTGCCAGGGACAGAAATGCTCTTTCACTCAGTCTGTTCTATTGACCTTCCTAATACTAGACCAGAGGATCTGGACTCAAGTCTGCCAAACTACCACAACAATCACTGCTGATGGATGTTCTGCATAGTGTTGAAAGCTTTACAAGACCTCTGAATTAATCCATTTAGGAACTGAATAAAGTGATGAGAACCCAGAAAAATACAAATCATGGAGAGTATTACAGGAACCAAAGACTGTCAAAATTGAGACAGATGACAGTGTAGTGTTCCAGCAACTTTAAGAATCACCTAATGATGGCATTTAGAAAAAGTCCTCACATATTTAGTCTTCTCCTCTCTCTCCTACTTGAGTTGGAAAATCACTAATAATAATTTGAAGAAACTCAGGTCCTATCTACCCTAAACACTTCAGACTGGTTTAGTTTGCTAGGGCTAAAAATCAAATACCATAATCTAGTAGAAAAGATAAAATGTACATCCTTCAAATACTAGTCCAGATATATCACTTCACTCAACTAGTTTTTCTAAGAATCTACGTGAGGTTAAATGACTGATAACTGGGGCTGGGGAGATGGCTCAGTGGAATAAGTGCTTCCCTGGCAAGTGCAAGGGCCTGAGTTCAATCCCCGGTTCCACAAAAAAAAAAAAAAAAAA
>NW_004524610.1:18345036-18356366 GCF_000260255.1 Octodon degus
AAAAAAAAAAAAAAAAAAAAAAAAAAAAAAAAAAAAAGACTGATAACTGCCTGGAATTGGTTCTAAATATGTTTTCTGAAATCACGACAAAGTAAATCTAATCTCCTTTCTAGGTAATAGTTTTTCAAGTCATTAAAAGCGTATATTCTCAAAACAAGAATGTTGTTTTCTGTACAGAACTTAATCTGACCTTTATTAAATTTACTTGTTAAAACTCTTCACTTTGAAGCTCATTTCTTCTAAACAAGTTTAGTCTGTAGATAACTCTTTGAAGACAATATTCCAAGAAATGAATAATCTGCAAAGGAGGTAAAAAGGAAGAAAAGTCTCTAGGACAGATAAGCATAACAAATTAGGAGTATACCACTTCTCTCTGGAAGAAAAGAACCTTCAAAACAAGAAAACACCCACCTTCAGTGTCACAGAGACACCGAAACAAAAAAGGGACAAACTGATGACCAGAAAAAGCTAAGAAGCTGGGGTCAGGAAAGCTAAAACCTAGGAATGATAGGGTCAAACTAACCTGAACCCTGACCTTGACCACAGGGCAGACTATACCCACATTAAATAGCCTATGCTAATTCCCTCTTTGCTATAAAGGTCCTAAACACACACACACGGATTTCCTTTGAGACAAAATACATAGCATGACAGAAAGTTCATTTCCTTGTCAGCCTCTGTCACAATGAGAAGACAAAGGTGCTAGTGCTGGTTGTGCTCTGCTCCCATAGTAGAGTACTGCTGAAGGTTGCTGATAAAGGAGCACTATGATGAACGCTGTATTTTAGAAAAGAGATTATGATGGTACAGAGATTCAGGAACTGCAGCAGAAAGCAAGAGTCTTGAGGCTATCAAGTGGAAGAATAACTTGGTCACAGTGAGGTAACAGTAGTACAGGCAGGATGGATTCTAGACAAGATGAAAGGAAAAACAAAATCTGGGAGCTGATAGAATTGATAGAACTTAAATGATTAAATACAAAGCATAGGGGCCAGGGAGATAGCTCAGTAAAATAAGCGCTTGCCTGGCATGCACAAGGGCCTGAGTTCAATTCCCGGTTCTGCAAAACAAAACAAAACAAAACAACAACAACAACAAAAACAAAGTATAAAAGTAAAAAGTGTCTAAAATAATTTAATATTTGACTTAAGAAATTATGGAGGGAGGGTTATGAAGAGATGAAGGCCATTAGAGAAACTTCTGAGGAAAGATAATAAACTCAGAACTTATTTTTCCTTTTTGGTTCTTAATGTTTTTGGAGTGTATGGATGAAACCCAGGGCTTTGTGTATACTAAACAAGTGCTCTACTGCTGAGCTACATCTTCAGACCTAAGCTCAACACTTTTTAAAATTTTTTTTAATTTTTTAATATTAATTTTATTCAGAAAGAAGTAGCAATGAGACAGTTTCAAAACAGGTTAGTAGGACAGTTACAATAATTAGTACATTGCATATTGTTGTCCTTGTAGTAGTTATTCATAGTACAAGATGCAGACATGATATCTTGTCTAAACACTATTAGTTCAAAACTTTCTTCTCATTGAACGAAGAGAAGGTAGCTATATATCTATGTTAACTATTTATTTTTATTTTTTTTCCGTAATTCTATTGAGAAACAAATAGCAATGAGACAGTTTCAAATCAAATTGGTGGGACAGTTTCAATAATTAACACATTGCATACATTCTTCCTAGTGGTTAATTACTGTACAAGATGTGGACATGATATCCTATTTACAAACACTATTAGAACAAATCTCTCCAATCATTAAGAGAATGTAACTATATATCTATTCTAACCATTTTGAATACACAGATACAAAATGGAAATTTATCTGTATCCCCTTTTTTCTTTGTTTAGTTCCATTATTTTAATATTATAGGTGTGTTAACTCAGCAAAATATTCTAAAGGAGTCCAGTAGCCCATAATAGTACTGGGTCTTCCGTTTAACTGGCAATGTCAGAAATTGTTGACCTGAGTCCCCTACAGCTCAACATAACAGCATGACTTTACTTCTTATATTTCATTTTTATACTTTTCTGCTGGATGGTTAAGACCAAGGTAAAGTAGGACCTATGCAACAAGAGTTGTAGCTTTTAGGTCTAATAAGGTCAGTGAAATCCCCTCAGGATTTATCCTGAGATGCTGTCTCTCAGATAGATGGTTATTCAAAATGAAGGGGGTGGTGAATGAAAGCAAGAGACAGAAAAAGGAATATTGTGGGACTGTCCTGCTTCAAGGTTGTATATGGTGAGATTTTTGGACTTATGTGTAAACATAAGAAGGATATAATTCTTTATGCCTATTTTTAAAATATATTCTAATTTTTAAATTTTTTTAAGTCATATTCTGTAGGGACTTGAAGTTCAACATATCAACACTTGATGAAAAATACCTGTTCCATGTTATGCCTTAAGATGTTTGATATTCAGACAGGTAGTGAGGTTAAGCTTAACAGCCTAAGTTGTATGGTAATAACAATAAGCTTGTCTTCTGGATGGTTAACAACCTAAGTTTGCAGACCAAAATTAGAGAAAAAGGAGGGCCACAAGGAAAGTCAACATTTTGGCCCTAACCTTCTAAGGTCAATTAAGACTCAGGACATATGAGAACTTGTACTGTAATGTCATGTAACTTGGTAGTGTCCCAAATTTTCTGATCAAAGAGATTATGAGGTCAAAGAGGAAAGTGATCGATGATTTAGAGTGTACCTAAGGAGAGTCACATGGAGAGAAAACATTCTCTCAGGCTTTCACAGAGGGCACATTGGCCAAGCAATGGCCGTGACTCATCCACATGGCTGACAGTGACAAAGGTTCTACAATCTGAGGTACAGGATCTCAGGATAAGCTCAATACTTTAAAGGATGACACTGAGGTGCTCACAGGACATTTCACGATAGAGATCTGGTTAGCAGTTGAGACAAAAGACTAGAAGCTTAGCAAGGAATTGAGAAAGTAAAACAGATCACTTATACTACTAGAATTGCATGAAATGCAGATTCTTTATCCTTGAACAGAAACCAAGGACACAATTACAATTTTTGATGTTTTAAAATAAAATTTGAGAGTACTTGGAAAAAAAGAACGAAGAGGAACCCATGGGAAATCCAAAAGGATTGGAGAAAGACAAAAAATGTGAACAAGAAAAAGACTAGATGAAATGATAGTAGGAACACAGCAATAAAAACAGCTGAAGGAGCAGAGTAAATGTCATGACTCTATCCTTTAGATTACCTGCTATAATACCATCCATCTGTTCCAGCGCTGCAGCCAACATGTCACTTGCATCACTCATCATTTTCTTGTTTGTCAAGGGTAAATTCCAACTTAGATCTTAAAAAAAAAAAATACTGTTATCATTATCTGCTTTAATTTTGCAGGATTACTACTGGGTTAGTTGAACCTTAAATTATAATTCCACTTAAAGCCCAATATATAGAAAAAGAACTTTAGTAATGGAGGAGCTGAATTAACGGAATTATTTAATAAGCCACGGACAATGTCTTACTGTGCCATAATATCACATGTTATACCTGTCTCAGTTAATAAAAGTACTGGAAATGGCTGGGGTATAGCTCAGAAGTAGAGTTTGGCTAGTGTGCACAAAGACTTGGGTTCAATTGTCAGAACTCTAGTACATAAATAAATCCAACAGAATGGCTAGAGTTCAATAAAGGTTATCAGGGAGGGCCATGTTTGAAACTTTTTCAGGGTATGAGAGATGCTCAAGGACAAGAGTAAATGTCCTATAAGCCTTATCCAAACCTTGCTCTCTTAATTTTTGCTTTGCTTTTATTAAATTTCTACAAGATTTGTCTAGGAAATGGGTTCATTAACATACAAACTGCTGTCCTTTGGCATCTGTGGGAGGTGAATACAGGAGTACATTAGACAGCAAAATCCACTGATGGTCAAGTGACTTATACAAAATGGTATACTCCTGACAGAATCTACCCACATCCTCCTGTACACTTTATATCATCTGTATATTAAAGTGCTCCAATGAAAGACAGGGACAGTAAATAGTTGTCAAGTTGTATTGTTTACAGATTAATAACAAGGGAAAAAGTCTACACATGTTTAATAGAAATGCCATTTTTTTCAAACATTTTCGCTGTGCAGTTGGTTGAATCTGTGGATATAAAGGGCCAGCAATATTCTACACACGTATGCACATGCACACACACACACACACACACACACACACACACTATTCTGTACTTACTGCTATTCTTTAATATAGTAATATCATGTCTTGAGTGTCTAAATTGGTCCTTACATATTTACACAAATTATCTATAATCTTCAATCATGACAACATCCTGATAAAATGAATAAATATATCCCTCTATTTTATTTTATTTTATTTATTTTTTTTCTTTTCAAAGTTTTATTGATAAACATAAAGCAATGAGACAGTTTCAAATCAAATCGAAAGTACAGTTTCAACAAATAATACACTGCATATATTCTTCTTAGTGGTTAATTGCTGTACAAGATGCAGACTTGTAAGATCCTACTTACAAACACCATTAGAAAAAATCATTCTATTCATTATGAGAATATCCCTCTATTTTATAAATAAGGGCTAAAATATTTCATATTTGCATGGAAATACAGCAAAATCCAGATTTTAATGTAGGTCTCTTGACTTCCACAATAATGATGATTTCTTTTTTTAGTCTTATGTCAAGGATAGATTGATGTATTCTGAAATCATGTCACAAGTTACTCATAATTTTGCCTGTTAGAAGATATATTAAAATTATACTTGCAAAAAATTTGGTCAATAACAAATTTTCATAGAGGAAAACAAATCCGGATGTTGTTATTTGTCAACATTAAGTAATCCATTTCAGATATGGATAAGGTAAAGGTTCATCCGGTTTCTCTCAACCAGTCTGAATACAGCCACTGCTACTTTGCCAGTACTGAGGTACATTCATTACCTGGTAACCAAAGGACACACTGTTTAACAGAAACCTTTGCTCTCTGTTACCAAGCAGCAAGAGCTCACTGATCATTCTAGCTTCACAGATATAGTTATAGCTCTGGTATCTCCTTTTCCCCCTCTCTACTATGGATTTATTCTAATAAAACATCATGTAATTACTGTGAAATAGTTATTTTTGATAGTATTAGCTTACAGGAAGCACAAGCAGGTAAGTATTTGATAAGCAAATTGCTTCAAAATATTTGAAGGCTATACTTTGATTTTAGAGTAGTTTCATTTAAGGATTCTGTAAAGTTTACCCCAGAAGGTGAAAAATATGACGACCATTTATGTGGAAATAATACAGTACAAAATTCACAAGATATATGTTAACAGCCAGAAACCAAGGGGTCAACAAACCAGGTTATGAACTTAGGTAGTTGTAAAAATTTGATCTGCACTTTCAGATAGTTCACAGTCCAAAGAAGTAGAGCATAAATTTAATAGCCACACCATAGACTGGAAAATAAACACAAGAAGTGAAAGCATAAAGCATTATTAGGAAGACGTATGTAAGCATTATTAGGAAGACTGCATACATTTCTTTTTTTTTTGCCATAGTTTTATTGATAAACAAATAGCAATGAGACAGTTTCAAATCAAATGGGTAGGACAGTTTCAATAATTAACACACTGCATGCATTCTTCTTAGTGGTTAATTGTTGTACAAGATGCGGACTTGATATCCTATTTACAAACACCATTAGAACAAATCATTCTATTCATTAACAGAATGTAACTATATATCTATCCCAACCACTTTGAATACACAGATACGCGTACATTTCATATAATTCAGTGACTTGCTTTCCTTTTCACCTTAAAATGAGCAATACATACACATACAATTACATATATATGTATAAAACAAATACAAAAGACTCAGTTATAATCTTAGCAATATCAGTTAAAAAAGAAATACTCATATCAGAAAAGCATACCACCTCACTAAATTAGAAAATCAAATACTCATCTTTGTTAGCAGCTGTATTTTGTGAAGAATATAAAATCCTTTTCAAGCATGAAGGTAGTTAACCCATTTGCCTGTGTTTTGGTCAGTGAACCTTCCAAGCACTATGTCATAGATGTGTAAAACAATGTAAACCATGCTTGTCCGAATGTTGAAGAATAACTTTCTTAAAAGTCTTCCAATTCACTAGACATTATTACTTTAATATAATTAAATGATAGTATATTCATTGCAATAAGTTTATAACTGCTTGCTGACTCACAGTTAAGCAGGGTTGTCAGCTTTAGAGCCATTCGTTCCCTGGAAAAAAGACAGCCACTTTAATAAGTGGTTCTGGGAAAATATCTGTCTAACTGCCAAAGACTAAAAGTAGACCCGTATCTATCACATGCATGAAAGTCAAAACGCATTAAAGGTCTCAATATTAAAACAGAAACAGCAAATCTACTTGAAGAGAAAGTTAAGTGGAAGTTTTGAAGACACGGATGTACATAGTCCATGAACAAAAAATAAACTGCAGGGGAAATACTTCAAAGAATCAACAACTGGAATCTGAGCTTACTAAAAACCTAATCATTTGTAGTTATTCTCCTGTTTACAGCCTCCCAAGTGTTGGGATTGCAAGCGTGTGCCACCACACCCAGTCTCAATTGCTGTCTCAGTGCACCCCAGGGGTGGTGCCCGCATAGCAGACCTGGGGATCAAACTCCAAGCCCTTAATTCTGCCTAAGCTGGCCCTTTAATCTGCTGAGCTATTTGCATTCATATACTTAAATGGCAATGGAATACTCATCTCTGACAAAACTAAACATAAAAAGGGGATACAAATGAAGGACCATTTTGTATCTGTATATACAAAATAGTTAAGATGGATATATAGTTACTTTCTCTTAATTCAATAAGAAAGATTTATACTAACAGTGCTTGGACAAGATATCATGTCTGCATCTTGTACTACGAATAACCACTATGAAGACATATGCAATGTATTAATTATTGAAACTGTCCTATTAATTGGTTTTGAAACTGTCCTACTGCATTTGTTTCTCAATAAAATTAGTAATAAAAAATAAAATAAAATAATTTAAAAAACCAAAATGGGCATTCTGGATCAAGTCTTTAAATTAGAATTTAAAGATGAATATATACTTCTCAGATGAAGAACTACAAATAGAAAATAAATAGGTGAAAAAATGTTCAACATCATTGGTCAATCAAGAGATGCAAATTAAAACAATACTGAGATTCCATGTCACCAGAAATATTGGCTATTATCAAGAAAACAACCAATAACAAATGTTGGAGGGGCTGGGAAAAAGGAACTCTTCCTTACTGTTGGTGGGAGTATACACTGGTGAATCCACTATGGAAATCAGTGTAAAGGTTCATGAAAAAACTAGGATTAGAGGTCCCATTTGATCCAGCTACTCCCCTTCTGGGAATTTTCCCAGAAGAATTAAAAACATCACATTGTAGTGATATATGTATGCACATGTTTACAACAGCACAATTTGTAGCAGCTAGATCTTGGAAACAGCCCAAATGTTCATCAACTGAAGAATAGATTAAAACAGATGTTGTCTTTTCATACAATGGAGTACTATTCAGGCATAAAGAAAGATAAATTTGAGACTCATATAGGTAAATGGAAAAGAAAATAAATCAGCATGTGTAAGATTGTATTTTCTCCCTAGTATAAGAACGTGAAAATGTAAATAAGATCCAAAATATACAGTATCTATTGGAAAATGCAAAGATGCTGTTCATAAGAAAAGATAAACGGGAATGGGGGATGGGGGAAAGAAGAGAAAAATAAAACACACACATACACATGCATTAGGATAGCTATGCTGCTAATTTCTTTTAATTTTTCTGGTACCAGAGATCAAACTCAGGACCTTGTGCTTGCCAGGCAGGTATTTATGCTGCTTTGCTATTAATTTTATTAATTTACTTAAAAGAAAGTTTGCACTTATATTGTTTCATCAGTTTTTCCATGCATATAATTTATAATCTGAGCAATTACTTTGACTTGTTATTCTCCTATGATCTTATTTTGAAATTTTGTCATTTTTTTCTTTAAAATATCAATAAATAAAACAAACCTGTCAGACATTAACAATCTAAATGTCAATCTTGTTTTTTATTTTAACTAGGAAAGAACTATCAATTTTCAGCTAAATGCTGAAAGCATAAAATTAGTTCAAATCCTGCTAAATCACACACTCCTTTAAAACTTATATATAAATAGGCTTTTCCACCTTAAAGCCAGCCAACTGTGACTTAAGTTCCTATGCTGGCCAACTTGTGCTCTTTTAGAAAATGTAAGGGGTGGCACCAAGAATATGAAGTAGTAAGCAGCAGAGAAGAGGCCTCTGAGCTGCAGACCAGATACTGAAATACAGCAATGGGAGGGGTGAAGTAGGTACCCAGGAAAGATCTGAGGCCTGAACTGAAGCTCATGGAGAGAGTGAAGAGAGAAACTTCAATGAAGAGGAATGAGTTAGCCAGCTACGCCTTCTGGAGATTCAAGCCTGCGGACACATGGTGACTGCTGGAAACCCCTCACAGAAAGTGGCAGCAGTGGAGCTGAGCAGTAGACATGATGGACTGCACTAGCTGGTGAGTGCTGAGGGCTCAATCATCTGGCAAGTGATAGCACTTAGCCAGGAGCCATGTTGTAGAAGGGCCAGTCGAGCTCAGAACTCAGAGTGGCTACTGGCTCCATCTCGCAGCCCTTAGCTGGATGAAGGCCCTGGAATGTGCACTGATGGCTGCAGTCTGGCTGCAGTCTGGTCTCAGCCACTAGGTGCAAGCCTGCTAAGATTATCTACTACTCCACCAAAAAGCTTCTGATTCTTGCTGGGATAGATCAGCATAATTAGAACTCTGTCTCCACAAGTTGTCTACTACTGTTTCTGAAAGTAAGCATTATCCTACTTTGTCCTCCAGCCTTACTTGTAATCTCTTCTGCTTCTTCTACCTCTCTATTCTTTTTTCTCTAACCCCTTTTAAATTTTAACCACAAAGGGGAAATTTGACATATTAGGGACTTGGTGTACTACCTATAATTTTCTTGTGTGGTTTAGATTTTGTTATATAACCACAAATCTAATTTATATGGTAAAGGTGGAAAAGTAATGGTTTCATCAGATTATAATTTTCTTGGCTGTGATTGTTGCTACTATTATTGCTGATGGTACCATTTCAGTCAAAAGTGAAATAATAGTTCTAAATAGTGATTCTTCCTGGTATTCCAAGACTGAGATTGATTAAGGGTCATAGAAAACACTGTGGCACAGTGCAAAAATCCAGGGGCTTGCCCAAGCAATCAATAACTTCTCATCCCCAACAAACTGAAAATACATGATCTTGCAACAGATTCAACACACGAAAAACAGCTGCACCTGGAAGATACCTAGAAGTTGTCCTTCTTTAAGGACTCTAATTAACAACCATAAAGCAACCCACTAGTACTTCACAAGCATCATGCCAGGAATTAAACTAAAGAGAAAAAAAAAAAGACATTTAAACAGGATGCAATGACCCAGGACATCCAGTTCACCAAAGACAAATCCAGAAGGCAATGAGGTGAGACAATCATAAAGCCACCCACTTGGCTTCTCTGAAGTTGTAATAACAAAGTAATTGATGGAAGTTCTAGAAAAAAAATCAGATCAGAAACAATTTATCTGATAACTGCAGAAATGGTGTATATAATGAAAAACATGATTAGTGTCTCTAGAGCAGATAGAGACAAAAAAAAGAGGTGTTTAAGAAAATTACAGAAGCATGAATGCTCAGCACAGGAAAGTAATGGTATCCATAAGGCAGATTCAAGTAGATATCCAAGAGAGTAAAAACTGCATTAAAATCTGCAGGAGACTGAATCAGTATGAGGGTAGGATCTCAGTTATAAAAGACAGGCTTGCAGTCAGCAATCAGGAAAAAAAAATCCTTAAAAATAGCAAGGGAACATGAGACACAATATAGCTTCTATTGGATGAGGCAAAGAAGAATAACTTTAGACTGACTGGAGTCAATGAAAAAGCAGGAGATAGCATAAATGATATTTAAAAAAAAAACTGATCACAGATTCATGGCATAAAACTTCCCAGGTAGGAAATAAACAATTTGACACACTATATGAGACAAACAGAACTTCAGATAGCTATGATAAAAGAACAACAACATCAGCAGCAGCATCAAAACTACAGCCAAATATATCACAGTCAAGATTCCAGAAATTCAAGACAAGCATAGAATCATAAAATCTGTTAGGAAAAAGGAACAAATTACTTATAAAGGAATGCCCATCAGAATTATAGCTGATTTCTTAGCACAAAACCTTCAAGTCAAGGAGAGCTTGGAATGAAGTATTTCAAGGAAAAGAACCTCCAACCCAGACTGAGATATCCTGTACAACTATCTTTCAAAACTGATAGAGAAATAATATACTTCCATGGCAAAGAACATCTGAGAAAATTTATGAACACCAAACTAGTAGTCCAAAATGTTTTAAAGAACTTTCTAGAAAGATATAACAAGGATTAAAACTCCATCAAACCCCAGAAAAAGGAATCCACCAGGTAAGACAAACAAATTAAATGGAGGAAGGGAAAAAATGAGAAGCCAACAACAGGAAAATAACATGATGTCAATATATATCAGTTACGTTAATGGGCTCCATTCACCAAGCATGATGCCAATATATATCAGTTACATTCATGGTCTACATTCACCAATATGCTAAATGTAAAACATGTATTTAAGGGCTGACAAATAGCTCAGTGGACTAAGTGCCTGCTTTGGCAAGCGCAGGGATCAGGGTTTGATCCCCCGTCCTGCATGCTGTGCTGGCCTCTCCCCCAGAGTGCACTGAGCTGGAGACTGAGTCCAGGTGTGGTGGTGCATGTCTGTAATCCCAGTGATGGGGAGGCTGAAAACAGGAGGATCACTATGAGTCTGAGCTGCATAGTGAGGCCCTGTACCAAATATATAAAATGGAAAAAAGAAGGTTAAAAAAATTTAACTCAAAATGTAATTTATAGACTGAAAGTCCAAGAATGGAAAAATATACTCCATGTGACAGGAACCCAGAAAAAGCAGGAGTAGCTATTTCCAGACAAAGTGAATTTCACTTTTAATTAGCCAAGGCTGATTAAAAGAGATAAAGAAAGTCACTACATCTTTGTGAAGGGAATAATTGAAGGGGAAGAGACAAACATCACAACAAATACCAGTGCACCTAACTATATATGCAAAAAATACCAGTGCACCTAACTATGTATGTAACAAATACCAGTGCACCTAACTATATAAAACAAATTATTTTTTTTTCTTTTCAAAGTTTTATTGATAAA
>NW_004524610.1:18357663-18361940 GCF_000260255.1 Octodon degus
CACACACACACACACACACACACACACACACACACAAATAAATAAAAATTTAAAAAAAATAATAATGACAATACAATATACCAGAACTCATGGGACATAAAGAAGTCCTAAGAGGAAAATTTATAGCAGGGAATATCCATTAAAGGAAAACAGACGACGTGCAAATAAACAACTTATTGGTAAACCTCAAACTTCTAGAATAAGAAGAGTAACCTAGGCCAAAAGCTCATAGGGAAGAAATTTTAAGGTTGAGAACAGAAATTAACACCTTAGAGCCTAAGGAAACAATATAATCAAAGAAATGAAGAGTTGGTTTCTTGAAAGATTAAATAAAATTGACACTTAGCCAATCATACTTTTTAAAAAGGTAAGAAAGACTCAAATTCATACAATTCAGAATGAAAAGGGTGAAATCACAACAGACCCTACAGAAATCTAGAAAATCATCTACACTTACTTTGAAGACTTATATTCTAAGATGAAAATGCAGCAGAAATGGACAGATTTCTAGATATAGAAGAATTATCCAGCTCAATCAAGACAATACAAAAATTCTAAATAAAACAGTATCAATCAACAAAAACAAAGATGTAACTAAAAACCTGCCAACACAGAAAAGCCCAGGCCCTAATGAATTCACTGCTGTATTATATAGGAAACTGAGAAAAGACCTAAACCCAATACTTCTCAAACTCTTCAATGAAACTGAAAGGGAAGCAATACTCACAAATTCATTCCTGGAAGCAGCAATAATTACCCTTATACCAAAACTGGAGTAGGATCCATCTGAGAAAGAGAATTAAAGGTCAATCTCCCTAATAAACATTGAACATACAGGTAAAAATCCTCAATATGGTACTGGAAAATAGAATATAACAAATGATCAAGATTATATACCATGACCAAGTGGGATTCATCTCAGGTATGCAGAGACAGTTCAAATTATATAAATCAATAAATATATATGATCATCTCAACAGATGCAGGAAAAGCTTTTGACAAAGTCCCACTTCCATTCATGATAAAAATCCTGCAGAAAACTGATAGGCCTGTTTATCTCAACCTGATAAAAGCTATCTATGACATATCAATGGCCAACACCATACTAAATGGACAACATGTGAAAGCTTTCACTCTGAACTCAGGAATAAGTATGTTCCCTGTCTCTATTCTTCAACATAGTCCTGGAAACTTTAGCCAGAGGTACTAGAGAAAAGAAAGAAAGAAAGAAAGAAAGAAAGAAAGAAAGAAAGAAAGAAAGAAAGAAAGAAAGGGAAAAGGAAATAAGAAATTAAAATATTATTGCTTGCAGGTGACATGATACCCTACAAAGAAGATCCAAAACTCCACAGAAGACTCAAAAACTCCATTAAAAACTGCTCAGTAACATAGCTGGATACAAAGTCAACATTCAAAAATCAATAGCCTTCTTGTACATGAATAACCGATTCACTGAAAGAGAAGTTACCAAAACAACTTTCATAATAGCATCTCCCAAAAATGAACTATCTAGGAATAAATCTAATGAATGAGGTAAAAGACCTCTACATTGAAAACTACAATACTGTGAAAAAAGAAGATTAATAGGGTATCAGAAAATGGAAAGATAGGACTGGGGAGATAGCTCAGAGGCATCAGCACATATCTGGTCACAAGGTCCCGAATTTGATCCCCAGACTATAGCCTGAACCCCAAGCACACTGTGCCAACCCTACAACCTTCAGGCGTGCCATCTCGGAACCCTGGGAGTGCCTGGTGGTGCATACCTATAATCCCAGCACTCTTGAGGAAGGAGGTTCTCTATGAATTTGAGATCTTCCTCTTCTGTAGGAAAACCAATATAGCAAAAATGGCCACGCTTCCAAAACTGCTATACAGATTTAATGCAATGCCAATCAAAATCCCAATAGCATATCTCACAGAATTAAACAAAACAATACTAACATTCATTACAATCAGAAGAGACCTAGAATAGCAAAGGTAATTCTGGGCAACAAAAGCAAGACAGGGGCATTCAAATCTTACTTGAAATTATACTATAAAGCTATTATGATAAAAGTAGTATGGTACTGGCATAAAAAAAGAACTGAGGATTAATGGGACAGATTATAAGATGTTGAAACAACTTGAGACATACTCAGACATCTAAGTTTAACAAAGGTGCCAAACACATACACTGGAAGAACAATAGCCTCTTTAATAAGTGGTGCGGGTAAAACTGGCTCAATACACGCCAAAGATTAAAACTGGACCATATCTTTCACATGCACTAAACTAAATTCAAAATGTATTAAAGATCCAAATATTAAAACAGAAACATTTAATCTTCTAGGAGAGAAAATAGGTAAAGTTCTTGAATATGTTGGTTTAGGCAAAGACTTTATGAATAAAATCCTGACTATATAGAAATTATCATAAAGTATGGGATCTTATCTTATTAAAAAGCTTTTGCACAGCAAAGGAGAACCACCAACAGTGAAAAGACAACTCACAATGTGGGAAAAAACCCCCAAAAACATTTGCCAGCTGTTCCTCAGTCACAGGATCACCGTGGAGAACACGTAAGTACTCAAAAATATCAGCACTCTTAAATTAATTTTTTAAAATCCACTTTTTATTCTTTCACAGATTTTTAATAATTTTACACAACTTTTAACATAAAGAGAGTGATATTTCAAAGATGAGGAGCTGACATATATGGCCTCTTCTATTTGATCTTCAAGATGGAAGGAAATTTCTAGCTTAGTGTGTGAGATTTAACACTGGAAAAATACATATGAAACTTGTTTAACTGGCTGCATTTATGACCAGGAACAGCACAATAAATAGATAACTGAGTAATTTTTTTTTAAAAGATTGAGTGTAATTTAAACACATTCTTTCTACAGAAACACTATGAATTACCAATCTGAAATTCACAACATATAGATGAAAGGACACTTACAATGAATATCCGTGCATTGTTTTTCTAGCATCTTCTCATTTATACATCAATATTTTTTTTAAATTTTATTTATTTGTGTGTGTGTGTGTGGCCAGCTCAGCCCACCAGGGGGCAGGGCTGGCTGGCATGTGGTGCTGGGGGATTGAACCGCAGTCCCTGTGCGTTGCTAAGCTTGTTCTAAGTAGGTGCTTTAGACCACTGAGCCATCTCTCCAGCCCTATACATCAATATTTTTAAAAGGAAAAAATAATGAAAATCTCAAATTCAGGACAACAACAACAAAAAACTTGGTCAATTAGTTTCTTATCATTCAGTATGACCACAATCTCTATTTGCTAGTAGGTTTAAAATAGGAAAAGAAAGTTTTTAAAATCTTTTTCACTTTCACTTTAGGGCCTTTAGGTAGGAAGAAGTCTCATTAAGCAGCACTATTAGGTCCACATCTTAATTAATCATTGTATAATTCTTCCCAATCAATATTCTGAGGTTAACAAAAAAGTAAACAAAAGTTATATGCAACAATATTTTTCCTGAATAGCAGTCCACTATAAAAAAAAACACACAAGGTACAGGAATTTTGATAAAACTATAGCTGAATTTTCCACTGACTGCATCTTTCTTTATATGACCAAAAGAAATTTATTACATAAAAATTTAAATAATATACTGAGGCATAAAATAATTACTTCTATTTATGGTATTACATTTGTGTATCTGAGATTGTTAGACATGTTCACATACTCTTTGCTTTCCACAAGGAGAGACCAACAGCACCAGCAATGTACATCAAGATGCTTAATAAGAAACTTGATATTATAGCTACTCTACAGGTATGCCTTATTATTTTTAAACATATACTGAAATTATTATTTTTAAGCATATACTAAAAAGACAGGGTAAAATTATCTTTTTTTATCACATGACACCGATTCTGTTACCAATCAACCGAAATTATTATGCTGCTGCTATACAGCCATAAATAATCTGAGAAATTTTCTGAGCTAGTGAATGAAAACCACTTGAAAATAAAATTGTCTACAACTGGTAAATGGGTTGTTCAAAAATTCAACAAGCAAACAAACATGCAAACACATGACAACATCAATACTTCATAAAAGTACCATGCCATTCTGGCCTCAAGAATTGCTACAGCCCCCCTGGGTGTTATAGGGCAAACAGCGCTCATACTATATGTCTTCTCTGTGACATTTACTACCTCTCATCTTGCCACATGCTTCTTAGAATCACAGGCTTATATATGTTTGAGGAAAAGAGTATGTGGATCAAGTTTTTGATGATTGTTTTAATTATATTTTTAAAAAAGATTTTCTAG
>NW_004524610.1:18371099-18375754 GCF_000260255.1 Octodon degus
AAGTTTGGACTTATCCAGCTGTGTCTGGCTTAGGTCTGGCTGCTGTGCTCAGCTCCTTCCCGCTGCTGCCCTTGAGGGTGAATATGTTGTGCCCCTGTGGGAAGATGTTCTGCTACTGGACTAGCTGGATGGATCTATCCTCTACACTCTCTGCAGAGATTGCAGCTGCAGAGTTACACCTCAGGCATCTATGCCAAGCCTGAGCTGTGCCTGGAGGGGGCAAGGTGAAGTAGGGGAAAGAGGAGGCTCTCCCACACACTCACTGGACCTCGCCCAAGACTGGGTCCAGGGGTTCCCAGAACACCGCAAAATTCCTACTCGGCAGGTGGGGCTGGGGAGGTACTGCGGAGTGGTGGGGGGCGGCCTGAGGGGGGTGGCAGACGGTCCGGCCCACGCTGCGCCTGGGTTGGGACTGGTCGCGCCGGCGCAGGGTAGTAGGAAGCTCTCCACACACTCACCGGACCTGGGCTAGGACTGGGTCTGGGGGTTCCTGGAAGTCGGCAGAAATTCCTATTCGGCGGGCGGAGTGGGGGGGTACTGCGGAGTGGTGGGGGGCGGCCTGAGGGGGTGGCAGAGGGTCTGGCCCACGCTGCGCCTGGGCTGGGACTGGTCCCGCCAGTGCAGGGTAGCAAGAAGCTCTCCACACACTCACCGGACCTGGGCTAGGACTGGAACCCATAAGTTTTTGCATGGTGTAAAATCCCACTTGATATCTCTGCTAAGGGCACACCCATTTACTCCCCTTGGGATGTAGATACTTTGGGTCTGATTGCTGATATCTGACAAAGGCTTTTGAATACCATCAAAAATGGCTCCCATAATGCCAGGACCAAGCTCTACGGAGAGGGATTTACCAGCATGGAGTACAGGTCTCCAACAGACACATCAGGTATTTCTTCATACACTTGAATAGTAGCCGTGTCACCTTTCTACCTGATAATCTCTCCAACCAGCTCACTGTTGCCCATTCTCACCAGCTCATACATGGCTGCATCTGCCATGTCATGGGGTATAACAACAGGGCCTGAGACCCCATGCACATAACCAAATGTGCTTTCTTTTTCTTCATCAAGTATTTTGGGTATTTTGGAGAAATCCATTGTGCTAATTTACCTGCTGGGACTGAAAGAGCAGAAACTGTTTTGACCAATGTCCTTAGCACTCTTTAAAATCCATAATGGGCATCTGAGATGAATACACACTTCTCAGATGAAGAAATAAATATATGAGACAGCAAATAAATATATGAAAAAAATGTTTAACATCATTGATCCTTTGAGAGATGCAAATTATAACAACATTGAGATTCCATCTCACTTGAAATAATGGCTATTATCAAGAAAACAACCAATAATAAATGCTGTAGAGGCTGTGGGGAAAAGGGAACCTCTTTTCTACTCTTGGTGAGAGTGCAGACTAGTACAACTGCTATGGAAATCAGTGTGAAGATGCCTCAAAAAACCAGGATTCAACCTACCTATTCCCCTCCGGCTATCTTCCCAGAAGAATTAAAAACATCATTCCACAGCAATATATGTGCACTCATGTTTATGGCAGCCTAATTTGTAGTAACTAAGTCTTGGAAAGAACCAAATCTCCATTTACAGAAAAATGAGTAAAAAAAGATGTGATCTTTTTATATAGTGGAGTACTACTCAGCCATTAAAGATAAAACTGGAGACTTTTTCAGATAAATTGATGCAACTTGAGAACATACTCATAAGTGAAATAAACCAGACACACATTTGCAAATACTGTACTATTTCTCTAGTGTGAGAAGCTGAAAAAGATTGAAAATATAAAACAGAGATTGCAAAATGGGAAGACACTGTCCAAATGGAAAGAGAAATTGGGATGGGGGAATGGAGAAAAGAGAAGTTAAAATAGTTATATTACTAATTTCTCTTAGTTAAGAGAAATTGGATTAAAGCAAGATAGTTAAGATAGTTATATTACTAATTTCTCTTATTTCATTGAAAAGAACGGTTTGTGCTAGTACTGTTTAGACAATTAAATGTCTATAGCTTGTACTCTGAGCAACTAATATATAAAGATAACAATATCCAATGTATTAACCATTGTTACCCTACTATCTTGCTTTAAAACTGTTTTGCTTTTTGTTTAAATAAACAAAACCAAAACCCCCTTATACATAAGTAGTACTGTTCAATTTGTCACTGAGGCAAATTCTACTGATGATGAAATTCCACAAAGTCCTTTGCTATCACACTGGAAGGCCCGGAAATGCCCTGGTATTAATGGCTCTTCAGAGCATTCATAAACTGTAAGTATTCTAGCACACTTTCCCCTTGAAAGGCGGCTTAAATAGCATTCTGCATAGTAACTTATTTCACAATTCATCATTTATTGTCTCACTTTGTTTTACTTCCCACATTTCTCTAACACACTTTCCTATATTTGCTTTCCAAATAGACCTTTTCTATTTTAAAAGAAATAGAACATATTGAAAAATGGTGGCACACGCCAGTAATACCAGCATTTTGAGAGGCTAGAGTAGGAAGAGTGTAAATTTGAGCTTAGTCTGTGTGACTATCAAGACCTCATTCCTAAAATAAAAAACAAAAGGCTGAGGAGGTACCTCAGTGCAAAGGCCATCCAGGTTCCAATACCATAAAACAAAACAGAAAAACAAACTCATCCAAATTTCACTCTTACTGTACATTTTACTGTGTAAATTTTACCTCAAATGTTAAAATTGGGAATAAAATGACTGTTATAAGTCAGAAATAAAATCACAATGAAATGAAATAAATAAGTGGTAAGATACAAGTACATTATGCATGACCCATAATGATAGGAATCATGGATAATGAATAATCCAATCATATGCACCTAGGTTTCAAAGGAAGAGATTAAGAATATTTAATTCTCTTTATTCTCTTACCTTGATACCTGCTGAGTTGGTTTTGTGTGAAAAAGAAGCTACTTAGAAAATTAACACTTCATCATCCAGTAATTCTTACAAGGTAGCAAATTCATTTCTGGATTCTAAGCAAATAGTGTATACTTCTTTAAGTGCCATGATGAGGAAAAGGTACCAGGAGATGCAGCCTCTCCAAGGGAGCATGCTTGGGCTCAAAGTGGTAAACCCTCTTCTTTGCTGAGTGATACAAACAGCTAGGCAAAGCCCCATGTGCTGGTGTCCTGAGCCTAGTGATTTGCTGTCCCAACGGATTATAAATATAAGTTCAGAAAAGCCTTCAAAAAGCAATTTCTGAGAATAATACTATATGGTAAGGAACAAAAAGAAAAAAAGCCCACCAGGAGTACATTTATGGTATATTTCAGGCTTGGTCAGAATCCAATTTAAAGCAGATTTGAATGGGATAAACTATCAGGGAAAGTTCCAGAAATGGGTGTGGTGGCTCAAGTGTTGGCAGAAAACTACAATTTTTTGCTCTGTTGCTCACTAACTGATATTTTAGGTCAGGCAAAGTGCCCAGTCCTTCCTTGAAAACAAAAAGGAAGCCTAGGAAAATTAACAAAGTTGTTTTAAGTGTTAACAATAGTAACATTTTGTCCTTTCCCACCTTGTTTTAGGTAAAATATCTGGGTTTCAAAGTATACTTCAAGCTTCTTCCTTAAAACAGAACTCATTGAAATTAACATACTTGAAAAAAAGAAATCCCTTTAGAAAAAAAGAGAACATACATGGAGAGGTTGGCGCAATGCGACATTTTTATATAGTCATAATGAAAACTATACCTATTTATAAAAATTACATATTTTTTGAACTTTCTCCATTACCCCAAGATACTATTTAGGCAGCATAATCACTGATATTCATTATGTGCAGCAAAGATAAACTGTCTTAAAGACAGAGGTACCAAAGGGAGACTACTAGGTCAGTGGTTTGGGAACAGAAAGGACACAGCATCACTTGGAAGCTGGTTAGAAATACAAATTCTCAGGCCCCTCCCTCAACCTGTCCAATCAGACACACTAGTGGCAGGCTTCAGTCTGCTTATCTATGCTCTCCAGTGACTGTGACGTACACTCTACCACTGTGCTTGGGATAACAGGCTACACTCAGGTGAGCTGGGAATTGGCTGCCAGGGGCAGTAAGATCAGAATTCTCTCCTACTCTCTTTGTAACTTTTGACCCAAAACCAACAGTTCTAAAGAAGCAATTCCAATTTTAACTAAATCCCTTTAAAAAAATCCAACTACCAAGTCCTCAGTGTTTATATACTGTAGAAATTCTTATAGCCCTTTATCTTCTGGTTCTTTGTGATGTATCTGCCACCATATACTTTTTCCTCCCTACTCTACTAGATCAAACACTTTTCACCTTGATTTGCTCTCATATCCTTAGGGAAATTAATTCAAAATCACTTGAAATGGGTGACAGAGTAAGAAATGGGAGCTGGGAGGAGAAGAAGAGAAAAAAGAAAAGAGGGTGTGACTGGTACAGTTGATGTCTAATGTCAGAACACACAGGTTTAAGACTGGTCACACTGTAAAACAAATATAATCCTTAGGATATTAGATATTTGAACAATGTGTTTGAATTAAGAAATTATTACAGGGGTCGGGGAGATGGCTCAGCAGAATAAGCACTTGCCTGGCAAGCGCAAGGTCCTGAGTTCAATCCCAGGTTCCGCAAAAAAAAGAGCATGACAGACAAATCTTTG
>NW_004524610.1:18375854-18378180 GCF_000260255.1 Octodon degus
AAAAAATGATGTTAATTAAGTATGACTATCTGATTCTTTTTTCCACTTTTTTTAGAGGCAATGATTCATTCATCCATTTTGAGCCACTAAAATGTCTATTTTAAAACAGCATAGTTCCCAATAGTTTCCAATAAATATTCCTGATTTAATACTGGAATGCAGAATTATAACATTAATGCATAATTGGAACGTTAATCACTCACTTTTTAAAAAGTCTTTTCTGAAAGACTCAGCAAAATGCTAAGCTACACAAGGCCTCACCATACAGTTATTGAGTTGTTTCACAAAGTACCTGACAAAAGGTTTAGAAATCAGGCCTTCCATTCTAAATTCATTGCTAAGAGTTGTACATGCAGTAGTCCTGTTTACAACTTAATGGAGATGAAGAAAGAGAAAACCTAGGACAAGGAAGGTTGTCTTCCTCCATACACATTTATAGTACTATAACCATTATTTATCATATTTACTACATTCACCACTCCAGGAAAAAGGATCAGGGAGGCTCATAAAATACTACAACAAAGGAATGTTTGTTTTATATAAGACCAAATAAACAGTAAAACAAATAATACACATAGCACTAGTCTCAAAGCTACACAATAAAGAAGCAAAGCATCTGTGCACAGTCAGCTTTGCCTTACCATCTTTCACTGGATCATTGAATTTCATGGAGGAAAGTTTATAGAGGACCTCCTCCATGTGTTCAAGGATAATGGACCATGTGATTTTACTCTCACTCTAGGCAGTGGTCTCAACAGCTTTATGAGCCATATCATAAAAGGCAATCATATTGGACAGCATCTCTACTGTCTTGTAGAATGGGCAGAACGTGTCACAAGGAGTATATCCATTTTGCTGCAGGAAGTCATTTTGATAAGTGTTGCTACTTCCAGAATGATTTTATGTTTCTGTTGATGAAGCCTTTCCCACAAGCTGTACAATTTCTACCAGGTCTTTTTCCTGAAGAATTTCCTTAACTTTGGTCCTCAGAGGAACAAATTCTGTGAAGTGTTTGTCATAGTACTCATCTAAGGCCTGTATGTATTTGATATAGCTGATGAGCCAGCTGAACAAGGGCAAGTGCTTGCATTGAGCCAGTTTCTTATCTAAGCCCCAGAACACCTGAACAATACAAAAAGTAGCAGATGTAACTGAATCAGAAAAATCGCCACCAAGTGGAGAACTACTCCTACAATGCTGACACTGCCTTCTCTTTCAGGATTTCCAAGACATTTCACTTTGCCTGCTTGCTCATAGAAAGAGGCCAGACAGGCACCAAGATATGCAGGATATCCACTATCTGCAGGCATTTCAGCTAAGTGAACAGAAATCTTCCTAAGGGCCTCAGCCCATCTAGAGGTAGAGTCAGCCATCATACTGACATGGTAACCCATGTCACAGAAATTCTGACGGTGTAATTCCAGTATAAGCATTGACCACCAAAGCTGTCCTCTTCATAATTGACTCCACCTTACCATCAACTTCCATAGTGAGCTCTGGGAAGTCATGGAGAACTTCAGACAACTCATTTCCTCTTTCACCGCACCCTGCGTTGATGATCACATCACTGTTAGAATACTTGGACAGAGACTGTAATATTACTGTCTTTCCACAGCCAGGAGCCCTAGGGATAGCAGTTGTCCCTCCCTGTACACATATAAAAAAAGCATCCAAGACTCACTGGCCAGTCAGCAAATGGTGATTGGCTGGCAGCTTCTGTGTGACAGGCTGGATCTGATGGATGGGCCAGACTTGGACCATGCTGAACTTCTCCTTTACACCTTCAAATTCAACCTCCAAGACTACATCAGAGGCATCATAATTCCCAGGGGGAGCAATGTAAGTTACAGTGGCTCGGTTTCGTGGAGGTAGCATGATTTTGTGTTTGATGAGTGAGTTCTCATTGACAATTCCATAAATATCTCCACCAGTGACAGGACTGCCAACCCATAAGTATTTTTTTTCCAAAATTTTATTGATAAACAGCGATGCAATAGTTTCAAATCAAATCGGAAGTAGTTTCAACCAATAACACACTGCATATATTCTTCTTAGTGGTTAATTGCTGTACAAGATGTGGACTTGAGATCCTATTTACAAACACCATTAGAACAAATCATTGTATTCATTAAGAGAATGCAACTATATATCTATCCTAACCACTTTGAATACACAGATACAAAATGGATATTCATATGTATACCCAATTTTTTCTAAGTTCCGTTATTGAATATTATAAGTGTGTAAACTCAGCAAAATATTCTAAAAGAGTCCAGTAGCCCATAATAGCATTGGGTCTTCTGTTTAACTGGCAATGTCAGAAATT
>NW_004524610.1:18379237-18383603 GCF_000260255.1 Octodon degus
AGATGATCACCAAAATATTCATGAATTAAATGATGTGGAATTTTCTTTAAAATATAGTATAAGAAAATAAGGGCAATCATATAGATGTACTCGGCAAGGTGGCACATGCCGATAATCCCAGCATTGTGAGACATTGAGGAAGGAGAATTCCAAGTTTGATCTCAGCTTGGACAACTTGAAATAAAAATAAACCTCAAAATAAAAAGGTACAGATGACACATGATTGGACATGTGTTGATAATTGTTGAATACAGGTGGTAGGTAAATGAGGGTACACTGTACCTTCACTAAAATTCATATTTTAATGTATGTGAGATTTACTCTAATAACATTCAAATTTTTATCCACACCTTTAAACTAGAGGATTTGAAACACTTTCTACCATGATCTATTGTTTTAGTTAATTTTTCTATCAAAACGTCAAGCACACTAGGGTCTCCTCAAATATTTCCAAGCCAAATGGTATAATTCTTGTTACTGTACCACCCACTCAAACATACACAGGCAGTCAGAAAATGGAAGACTCTCACAGATGGCAAACTGTAAGGCAGAGCAGAAAAGGCCAGAATAAGTGTATTAATGTATGCTACTTCTCTTACTCACTGCAATGAAGAGTTACAAAGGATTATGGGGTCAAGTTGGTACTTGAAAAGATGAAGCAACAAAAGAAGAAAATGAGACAAAAGAAAACAAGCCCTTTGGTTCTCTGTTATTAATATTTAGGAAGGATAACCACAGTGGAGCTGATGAAAAGGTTGATATAACAAACCAAAATGCTTTATTTCTTGAATATAAAGATGCTACACTTGAAAAATTAATGTGCTTTAAATGTCAGTAAATGATTGCCTAGAGATAAATTGAAAAAAAATGCTCTCTTTTCCATATTTGTTCTTATTAGCTACTGTTATTTATTTATTTATGAATTTAGGACTGGGTCTATAGGGTCTCACTACATAGATTAGACTCCTAGTGATTCTCCTGTTTTCAGCCTCCTAAATGCTGGGATTATAGGGTCACATCACCATGCCCAGTCTGAATGGTTGTCTCAGCATGCCCCAGGGGTAGGCTGGCATGGCATGCCAGGGATCAAACCCCAGCCATTGTGCTTTGCCTAAGCACACTTTAGTCTGCTGAGCTATCTGGCCAACCCTATTAGCTACTGTTATGACTGCACAGAAAAGAGGAAGTGAGATTTGAGTTTGAGAATCATGTTGTTCCCAAGTATGTCTCTCACTGATTCAGTGTGTTTTATTTAATGGTTATTATGTCTTGACTAGGATCATCAAACATGGCCTCTCTCATAAGCTCCAAACTATAAATTACCTATACGATCTCTGTCTGTTCCAGCTGTTCTCTTACTTTTGTACTGTCACAAGTGCTATTCCTTCCTTGCCTGGACCAAGACATAATAACTATTCAATAAAACCTACTGAATCAGTGAGAGACATAGTTGGGAACAACATAATTCTCAAACTCAAATCTCACTTCCACAGTAGCCCTAAACTAAAGTATGGCCTGGAACACATACAGTTGTCTCTTAGTGTTTTCAGTAATTAGTTCCAGTACTTTTACCATAAATACCAAAATCCATTGCACCTGAAGTCCCTTACATAAAATAGTATAGATTTGCATATAAAACCTATGTACACACTCCTGTACAATTTAAGGCATCTCTAGATTACTTATAATAACTAATACAGTGTTATTATGTGAATAGCTGTTATACTACACTGTTGAAGGGACAGTTACAAAGAAAAAAAATCTATATTGAACAATAAAGATCTTTCTTGAATATTTTCATTCTGCAGTTGACTGAATCCATAGATGAGGAGGAACAGCGACTTTCCAGATTCACTTCCAGCACCCTATCTTTCAAGGCCCTGCTGACCTTGCCTCCTACAGCACACCAAGCATACCTCTCCTACAGCCTTCACTTCACAATGCTAACCTTTTTGACTAAGCAGTGAGCTCCTGGACAAGAGGAGTTCCTGATGTCTTTTCATGTTACTGGCACTGCTTTCTCATGGTGTACACCTCAAATGCTTCAGGATGTTTGAGGAACCTGTGCTGCAGGGTTCCTCAAACACATACACACTGATAT
The DNA here is from genome assembly GCF_000260255.1 of Octodon degus. Classification (NCBI taxonomy): domain Eukaryota; kingdom Metazoa; phylum Chordata; class Mammalia; order Rodentia; family Octodontidae; genus Octodon; species Octodon degus. Next base: position 18,381,339 of record NW_004524610.1, read on the forward strand.
CATCACTATAGTTCTTATATTCCCTTTCACCTAATGATGCCACTTAGAATCCTCATACCTGCATAAACCAGAAAGCTACCTCTCAACCATCACTTTTAAGATAAATTGGGATAGGTTCAATCACTGTTATCAGCATTGTACCACAATCTTACAGAGAGGAATATAATGCTCTTTAAGAGGTAAGCAATCCACATTCACAATTCTCCTTCAGAACAGCATTATCCCTCAGTTTGCAAATTTAGTTGCAATAGGATGGAGGAGTATAAGGGGGCTATTTCAACTTGAAATTACTTTATCCACTCTAACCCTAATTCAGTTCTCCTTTTTAAGGGTTGGTGAGATAGCTCAGTGGACTAAGCACTTGCTGTGGCAAGCGCAAGAATCAGGGGTCATTCCCTGGTCCCTGCATGCTGCACCAGCCCTGCCCCCAGGGGCGTGCTGAGCCCTGTGACCCAGTCTGGGGGTAGTAGCACATGACGGTAATCCTAGTGCTGGGGAAGCTGAAAACAGGAGGATCACTCTGAGTCTGAGCTGCATAGTGAGATCCTGTACCAAACACATAAAATGAAAAAAAAAAAAAAAATCTCCTTTTTAACCCTTAAAAACCTATAGACATGCCATGTACAGTAGTGTATTCCTATAATCCCAGCCACTCTGGAGGTTGAGGTAGGAGGACCACAATTTTGGGCTTATCCTAGGCAATTTAGCAAGACCTTGTCTCAAAACAAAATAAAAAGGTTGGTACAACCTGAAACCAGTATAGAGAGTCCTCAAAAAACAAAAAGTACAAGTTCCACTCGTCCCAGCTATCCCCCTCCTAGGTATCTTTCCCAAAATAAAGTCATCATACCATAGAGATATAAGCATACCCATTTTTATAGCAGCACAAGTAATAATAGCTAAATCTTGGAAAAGGCCCATATATCCATCAAGCAATGAACAGATAAAGAAAATTTGGTATTTTATATGCAATGGAGTACAATTGTCATAAAGAAGCATAAACAGATATTTTTAGATAAATGGATGTATACAGAGACCATAATCTTAAGTAAAACAGATCAGGCATGCAAGTTTAAATACCACATTATTTCTCTTGTGTAAAAATCCCAAAGTGTAAGTAAGGAGTAAAATGAAGGAAGACATTTAAATGGGAAGAACAAGGGGTGGTGAGAGGGAAGGAAAAGGGAAAAATAATTTTAAAAAACTGAAGCAAAAAATAAAACAGCTTTTGTAAATTGGGAAAGGAAGAAGGGTTAAGGAGGGGAAAGAAATTAAGAATTAAAATATATTCTGTACAGGTACAAATTCCCCATGGGGAATATAATCATTATGTATGACAAACATGAAAAATGTCTTGAGTTCAGTCTCTAAAACTGAAAAGAACAAAATACAAAATAAAACAAACCTTAGAGACTCATCTGTTTCTTTTGTTACTCAGGTCCATTAATGCAACCTATGCCAACCTCTTGGACTGCTGGCCAACATAAGCCTTCCTGGGGTGTAAGAGAGGAAGACTTGCGAGCTATGGAAGGCAGGAGTAAAAATCCAGAAGGTGTAGTACACACTTGTAATCCTAAACGTCTAGGAAAGCTGAGAAAAAAGTTTGAATTCAGCCTGTGTAACTAGGCAAGAACCCGTCTCAAAAACAAACAAACAAACAAACAAACAAACAAACAAACAAAAAATGAACAGAGAGATGGATGGATGGGATGGGATAGGGATAAAGCTCAGGCAAAAGGTTCTGGGTTCAATCCTCAGGACTATTAAAAAAATGGATAAAAGTAGTCCACAGCTCAGGCGGGAAACAAAACAAAACAAAACAAAACAAAACAAAACAAAACTCCTGTACAAAAGCATCTTTAAAAGCCATTGGTCAAGATTTCTAAGATTAGAAGACAAAAGATTTTTTAATATTAATTTTATTGAGAAAGAAATAGCATTGAGACAGTTTCAAAACAGGTCAGTAGGACAGTTACAATAATTAGCACATTGCATATTGTTGTCTTTGTAGTAGTTATTAATAGTACAAGATGCAGATATGATATCTTGTCTAAATACTATTAGCACAAATCTTTCTTCTCACTGAACTAAGAGAAAGTAGCTGTATATCTATTCTTTGTTTTAATTTTTTTTTTAACTAAAACAGCTGACGAGTTTATTTTCACATTTCACAATACAAATGAAACTGTACTTTTTGCACTTTTGTTTATCATACTTCTCCCTTCAAAACTATTCTTTGATAGGAAGGGGGAGCAAGTCTTCCTT
>NW_004524610.1:18384269-18386582 GCF_000260255.1 Octodon degus
TATCCCCCTTTTTTCCTTACTTTTGTCAGAGGTGAGTATTCCACGGCCATTCAAATGTTGCAGATGCATGAATTCAGCAAAATAATCCAATATAGTTCAGCAGGAATCAGGTCTTATTTTGTAAAGTTTTGAGTTTTGATTTGGTTATTCCTACTACCTACCTACACACATGTGCAACAAATACTGACTGAGGGCTACCATGTGCCAGGCAGTAGAGGTAAACAGCACTAAAGACATATCAAGAAAAGAAGAAAGCTCTCTAGCTTTAAGTAGCTGTGATTCAACGAGGAAAGAGGGAGAGGGAGGAATAGGAATGAACACAAACATGCTTTGTATAATGGTATAAGAAAGTCTTCATTATATTAGGCTAAGATTATCTGAAAATCACCTTTTAAGAACTTTGCTACTTACCATGTGCTCTGTTCACAAACTGTTAGTGGCATATTAGGAGATAAGTACAGAAAATGAGAATAAACATGTAGAAAATTATACTACTTGAATTTGCTGACATTCAAGTGGGATAATTTTGCTGGTAACCCAATTTTATTTTTTACCATGTTTTATAAAACATAAGAAGACAATTCACAATACGGCACAACAAGCAATAAGGATTGCTCCTCACCAGAGATGGTGTGAGCAGCACTGGCCTTGAGGATACACAGGGCCAGTCTTAGGAGGTGTATGGAGCACTGTGATTTGAAACTATAGCTATGGACCATGGACAAGGGGCAATATATGGACTAAAAACACCCCAACAACAGGAAAGTGAGGCGTAGGTTTGCTCTTTTGCTCTCTTCTCATATATGTAAAATGAGGAAAACAATTACATGGTAATGGGAAACTGTAGCACTGATGATTAATGTATAGTTGATTTCAAAAGAGGTGACCCCAGAACTACTTCTGGTTGTGTGGAATTATTATCAATTGCAATAATATACTTCAACTGCTTACATAATGTACCTTAGCAGCAAAACCAGTATAATTTAATATCCCTGTCTTTATTTTTATTTTTATTTTTCAGAACCAGGGATTGAACTCAGGTCCTTGGGCTTGCCAGGTAAGCACTTATTCAACTGATCCATCTCTCCAGCCCCTTTATTTTTATTTTTTTTTTAAGACAGGGTATTGCTAAATTACCTAGGCTGGTCTTAAAATTGCAATTCTTCCATCTCAGCTTCCCATAATGCTACAATTATAGGTATGCACCACCACACCCAGGTAAGTATAGTTTTTTTAGCCACTTTGTTTTAATTACTGCAATAAAACCTATATATTTGGTGTTAAAGTTTTGCAGTTTGCCATTCATACAACATGGTTAAAAATTGACTTTATTACAAGACTTAAAGAACCTTGCAAGCATACCAAACTGCTTGGGGAAAGTGGTAAAAATAATGATGGGCTAGGGAGGAGTTTTGTGAAAGATTAAGATTTTTTTCTTAATGTATTTAGTACAGGGTCTACAGAGTCTCACTACATAGATTGGACTTATAGTGATCCTCCTATTTTTAGCCTCCCAAGCACTGAGATTATGCGTGGGCGTGCACCACCATGCCCAGTCTCAATCACCCTCTCAGGGCACCCTAGGGGTGGGGCAGGCACTGGCATATGGAGCCAGGGATTGAACCCCAGTCCCTGTGCCTGCCTAAGCAGGTGTTTTAATCCACTGAGCTATCTGGCTGGCTAGGATTAAGTTTTTAAAAATAATTTCAAAAGCTAAATTTCTTATGGCCAATTTATGTTGATTTCTATTTCAACTGGATGTCAGCTATACTACTGACCATATGATTAACTTTTTCTTTTATAGATGTTTCTAGTCAGAATCCTAAGTACAGGGATATTCTGGCTTTTGGAGAAATAACAGAGCAGAGCCTTGACATTATACTAAAAGCACAAAATATATTTTAACAGAGTACAGATATGGAAATTCCATATAACTAACGGAAATAATTCAAGTAATAATAGGTGCTGCAACAGTTTTTAAGTTATTCCTATTTCAGTTTAGAGTGGATAACACAAATTGTTACACTGGAAAATGAACTCAAGGAAGGACAAATGAGCATCAGTAAAGAAGACCAATAAATACTCTATGACCCACAGATTGCCAAACTATAACACACAGACCCAGTTTAGTCAAGTTTTACTGGAACACAGTCATACTTCTTTATTTCTATATCATCTATGGAGGCTCTCACGCCCTAACAGCAGTGGAGAGTTTTGATCTAAAGCCTAAAACATGGACTATCTTCCTCTTTGCAGAAAATATTTCTAATCCCTTCCCTAATGCATCCCAGTTTCCCGAAAAAAAAAAAAAAA
>NW_004524610.1:18387187-18399809 GCF_000260255.1 Octodon degus
AAAAAAAAAAAAAAAAAAAAAAAAAAAGAATGGCAGGGAGGTACCATTTTTATCAAGAACCAGGAAAGGCCTCACTGATTGTGACACTGATAAAAATCCTGAAGGAAGCAAGGAAGAAAATCACATAAGAACCTGGGAAGAGTTTCCAGGAAGAAACAAGAACAAATGGAGAGGACTTGAGAAGGAAAAGCTCAAAGGATCTACAGAGATCAGCGGGAAGGATTGCCATGCATTGAAGGGTTCATGGAAAATGAGGTCCAGAGACACAGAGGACACAGTGTGAGTAGCATCTAGGGACTCACAACCATGGCAAGGACTCTTGAGTTTACTGATTACTCAAATGTGAAGTTATTGGAGGGTTTTGACTAGAGGAATCACATGGATAAATTCTGTATATAAGAACATACTGTGTATGTAGCAAAGATAGAAATAAAATAATTAGAAAACAACTGCAGCAGTTCAGCTAAAAGGCCTCCTGTTTGTAACCTGGCTCAGAGGCAGCTGTAAGGTGGTAGTGGTTAGAAACTGGCTATAGGAGTATGTGTGCATATACACATAGTAAATATATGTATAACGAATACCAACACATAGAAGCTGAGTATAAATGTACACTACTACATACACTAATACATAATGGTAGTTTATATAGAGTCATAATTTATATAGAAAAAATGCAGATATTAACTGTACTGTTTGACAGGATCTGACAAATACACACCACATAACATATACCTAAGATAACAACATTTTTATCATCATGTGTATATTTTGTTGGAAAAATTCACAGAATCTGATAGCATATGAAGAAAATGACAGACTCAAGGTCTACAGGCTACACCATAGAAGGAGGGAATGACTACTTTTTTTTTTTTATGTATTTAGTACAGGGTCTACAGGATCTCACAACACAGATCAGATTCAGTCATCCTCCTGTTTTGAGCCTCCCAAGTACTGGGATTACAGGTGTGTACCACCATGCCTAGTCTCAGTGTGCCCCAGGGGTGGGGCCAGCATGGCACACCATGGATCAAACTCAGGTCCCTGTGTCTGCCTAAGCAGGTACTTAAATCTGCTGAGCTATCTGACTGGCCTGGAATGACTACTTTCTGATGTGACTGCCCATTCCCAACCCTGAGTATGACAAGAAAGGAAGCAAGAGTAATTCTATTGTATTACTATGGGTGGGGACATCACCTTCTAGACCATATTGCTAAAACTTGGTGAAAATGCCTGGATTTTAGCTTCATTCTTATTTATTGATTTCTGTACCAGGTTTACCATGGCTAAAGATAATGAATAAATTTATTTGTATATTTAAAAATAAATAATAAATAAATAAATCTGTCACCCAAACATGTTTTGTAGTAACACCTATAAAAGAACAGCACATTAATGGACTTGTCTGGCTCATTCATGTCTTAGATAAGCAACCTACATTTTGCTTTCCCTTTCATTAAAAGTTCTGGCAGAGGTTGGGAACATAAAACACTTGCCTAGCATGTGAAAAGCCTTAGTTCAATTCCTAGCTGCCCTCTTCCCCCACCAAATTGTAGCAACCAATAGTTTTTACAAGAGTAGAAATGGAGGATGTAGTGAAGAAAAGCAGGAGCCAAGTGTTGAGTTGTCAATCTTGACAGAATCTGAAAGGTTGCTTTTTATCAAAGCTACATGTTGAAGGACTTGCATAGGCTACTAAATGACTAATCAAAACTTTCCACATTTTTTGGTAGCTGATAATACTACTGTTCCCAAATGCCATGGATTATATTCATACATTTACTCATGCACATAATATGTTATTCAAGCAGTATTTCTCATTTACCCACCATTTGCCAGAAACCAATGCAGGTACCAAGAAGTTTTCATTCTATTGAGCATCTTCCAATTTTGCACTTGCTTTCCAGCCATATTCCATATGTTCTTTTCCTCTAGCTTTTCTACCACTTTCAGGTGGTGACCCGAAATTAACATATTCAAAATAATTCAAATATACTTTTTACCTAATGTATTTCTTGAGTTTAAAAATAAGGGAGGGGGACAACAGACTTGAGTTTTCTTTTTGTTTTTCATTTTGTTATTTATGCCACTTATACTGAATATCTCTAAGTTACATTTATTTCTACATGCAGTAAATTTTACTTTCTGTTAAATAGTAATGCAATGTTTAAGATTTACTTTTCTAAATCAATCTGCTTGCTGTGTCTTGATTTAGCTGTACAGAGTATGGATAGAGAATGCTGGGTTGGCTTCATTTCAACTTTCTGCTACTTTATCTTGACCAGACACTTTCCTAATTAAGAATCCTTTCATTCATCATTAGTTCCTTCCCTGTCATGCTTTTCCTAATAGCTCTCTCTAAATATTACTATGAAACCATTCTCTAGCTTATTCTTATTCCTGTGTACATTTAGTCTGAGCATATTACCTTTTATCTTACTACCCTGAGACTATCACAGGATAAATATGCTCTGTCTAAAGGTCATACATATACTTACTTATTCTTTTATTCTTTCTTCTTGGGGGCAGGGCAGAGCTGAGGACTGAACTCAGATCATGAGCATTCCAAGCACATGACCTATCCCTAACTACAGCCTCAGCTTATTCTTTTATTTTTCATTGTAACTCAGATTTCAAACAAGTACTCCATCTTTTTATACCTTCTTTTAATATCTATATTTTTATATGTTCAATCTTTCCCATTCTTCATTCCTTCTGCTCAACCAATAAACATGTTGAAAATCTCTTGGATTTAAAAACCCTAGCTCACTAACAAAACAAAACAAATGAAAAAAAAAAAAAACCCTCCCAATCCCTTCTATTCACCTCCCTAAGATAGATTTATCTCCGACTCTTCACAATGATACCTTTGAAGAGGTTCCCACATGCTGCTTTACCCTCTCATTACTCCACAGCCAACTCTAAATTGGCTGCACCTAAATCTCACTCCAAAAATGCCATGAAAGATTATTATCATCTGAAAAGGATATACAACTGCAAACTGGAAGAGAAAGGATTCGATCAAGAACCAAACTGCAGAAACAACCTAAGGTCTATAAGTGCGGTTCTTAATATGTTTATGGAACTTGAGCAATGAGAATTTGGGGAAGGCACAGAAATAACTAGACTAAAAATAAATTCCTCTCCTACTGCTATGATTCAGGTCTACAATGTCTTCCACAAAACTCATGATCAGAAATGGGGCTTTTGAAAGATAACTGGATGGTACAAACACTATACTCATCAAGTTACTCCACTGATAAGAGGGGAAGCACAGGGAGCAGGACTGGAAGGTTACGTTCTTGTCTCAGGTTCCTCTTCTGTCTCCTTGCTTTCTGGTTCACATGCTGTGATCAGCTTTCCTCTGCCATGAGCAGTCAACATGCCATTTTTGCCTGATCTATGAATCCAAATAAACCTTTCTTCCATTAAGCTGTGGGTGTCAGGTATTTTGTCCTAGTGATCAGAAAGGTGACTAATACATTTACTCTATATAGTATGCCTAAAGACAATGGAGATGAAAGTACAAAAAGGAAAAAGAGGAATAAAAAGGAAAGAAAATAAGAAAAAATAACTACTAATATTAATTAAGTGCTTAGTATCTAAGTAAGATCAATTTTTTTATGTTTGTTTTGAGACAGGGTCTCACTATGTAGTTTAGGTTGGCCTGAAACTCATGGCAATCTTCCAGCTTCAGCCTCCAGAGGGCAGAGATTAAGGTGTATGCTACCACACCTACCTGAGCAATCCTATTATTAGCTACTTTTTAGAGAAGAGAAAACTCAGATGTGAAAAAGTTAAAATGCTTTTCATTTTCAAATCTTCAAATTGCTTCTTCCATGCATACTTCACCTCTATTCATCAGGTATATGTAAAAAATAATTGAGTTATCCTGGGGTACACCTTCAGCACTAGCTATGGGGTCTTGGGTATAAATGAGGCCCCAAGATGCCAAGGGTAACCTCTAGCAAGAACTGGAATGCAGAGGGTCCCTCAACCTGGGTTGAAGACACTACTATTTCTACCATCTTCTTCTGTATGTGTCTGTCTGTGTGTATAAAGCAATAACAACTGGGAGTTAAGAGATGTTACAAGTACATTGCTCAAGCATGTTTTCTAGGCTTTATTTTACTTATTTATAGAAGAAATCAGTTTGGGAGGTTGAAAACAGGAGGATCACTATGAGTCTGATCTGTGTGGTGAGATCATGTAGACCCTATACTAAACACATTAAAAAAAACTTAAAAAAGAAATCAAGCCTGCTAAATCTAAGCCTACTTCCACATCTATAACTCAAGATTTTTACTGAACTTGGAACTATATAAGTTCATTACTTTGTATAGAATATGCTATAAATGGGTATAAGAACAGGTTTCTCAAATTTTAAGTGGTTGTTTTGTAACAGTAAAAATTATAAATTCCTTCCTTGAGAAAACACTGAACCATCCATTCAGTTTCCTTTTTTTCTGGAATCTAACACAAACTGGTTCCTGAATTCCACCCCACCCTTCTGCTGGGAGTATACATGTACTCTGCATATATGATTACAGTCTTGATGTTATCCTTTATCTTTCACACTCTTAACCCATTGTGCAACAAAGCACAAAGTGGTGGTTACATTTTGTACTTTTCAAGATTGTTCTGAAAGGCTACAATTAAAAATTTTAATAACCTGTTTAATTTCCTGCAGTTGGGAAAGGATGTCTGAGTTGAACAATGGAATCTTAAGAGAGATTAAAGACTGCAGAGCCCTAGGAAACTAAAGTAAGAAACTAAAGAGTGGGATGAAATGCTAAGCGGCTGGAGCTGCAGACATCTGTATCCTAGATCTTACAGGGATCCCTGGGCAGGAAAAATAGTTTTCTGTGGCTGATTTTCTTATTAATGACTCATTCATTAGTTTAATGAACCAAAGTGAGATGGGCTACATAGGCAGCAAACTTGTATGACATAATTACAAACAGCCACTTCATCATATGAACTACTAGCAAATAGCTCTGATTCTTCTTTCAGTAAGAATATGAATAGCAAATTCATTTTGGAATTGTTAAAAGAAAGTCTTTATAAATATTTACTTCAAAATAAATGTAAGAATATTTGTGATTCTGGCTATATAGCCATTTTTTGTTGAAGTAAAAATTTGTCATACATTTATTTTTAATTTCCCCAAAGGGAAAGATAAGACTGAACTTTAGGTTGTACCTTCTTTTGTTTTCTTTTGCTAACACACCTAATACAGAGTGAATAGAAAAGTCTGATTACAGCTTCTTTCTGCATCCTACCAAGCTCTAACAACTAGACTATCAAATGGCTAGAAGTCTGACAATAAAAAGAAAGAGCAGCTTTCTAGAAGCTTAGCAGAACCATGAACATCCTCCTGGACTCTCATTCAGTTGTACCTGAGAAACCTGAGGTTTAGAATCACTGTCCAGAAGCTTACCGAGTTTCCTTAACTTGATGGATGTCCAGTGTGTAAGCTAAAAGTTAAATGTAAGTCTCAGACTAAGAGACCTTGCTACAGTGGCAAGAAAAAAATCTTTAAAAAGCTATAAAACACAAATCTGTGCTAGAATCATTTTACCAGAGTGCACAAAGGAACATCACACTTGGAGCAGCCACCTTGAGTGCTACAGATCTGCGGTACAGAATCCAAGGAACAGAATTCCGCATAAAGTATATGGGAAAAGGAAACTTGTTATCAAGCAAAGGAAGGAATTGAGAGATGGTCTGTTTGTCTTCTGCTGAGAGGCAGTTAAATGGAGACCATTCTGAATTCCTTAAAAAAGAAAGTCATCTCTAAATCAAAAAAAAAAACATCTTACAGGGCTGGTGTCAAAGACCAAATAATTCTCACTGAGCCTGATACCTATCTTTTAAACAAAATATTCTAAAAACTCTCATATTTAAGCTCTGAAAGATCTTCCCTAAGCAGAGGAATTTAGAAATTTCAGAAATTTGAATTCAAGTAGAATCCCCTAGGCTTGTTTCCTTCTGGGAGTTCAAATGCCTGAATCATTGGGTCATCAGCTGGAAGGTCAAGGATTCTCTCCTAGCTACCTAGTTCTTAGGGAGTCTCTGTTCTCCTGTGGGATTTTCTGCAGTAGAAAGCCAGGCACAACCACCAGAAAAGCTTTGGCATAGTAAAGGAGACAAGCAATAGAGTAAATGGACAAAGTTATCTCCTGTTCCTGGATAAGAAAAACCAATACAGTCAAAATGGTCATACTTCCAAAAATGCTATACAGATTGCAATTTCAATAAAAATACCAAGAGTAGTTCTCAGAGAACTAAAGGAAACAATCCTAAAATTCATATGGAACCAGAAGAGAACTAAATAGCAAAAACAATTCTGGGCAAAAAGGGCAAAGCATCAGACATCACAATCTTGAACCATAAAGCCACAGTGACAAAAACAGAATGGTACTTGGCAAAAACCAAAACTAAACTAAATAAAAACAAAACGACAAAAACCCAGAGTTGTGGACCAGTGGAATAGAACAGAGATTGCAGAAACAACTCCAGACACATTCAACTATCTTATTTTTGGCAAGGGGGTCAAATCCTTTTTTAAGAGAAAAGATTTCTCTTTAACAAATGGTGATGGGAGATGACGCAGGTCGCCGGATCCTGAATAGACCCAGAGCCCAAGCCCGCAGTGTGAGTAAGATGACCTGGGGCTTCTGGATCCTGAATAGACCCAGAGTGCAGGCCCAGCAAGTGAGTGAGACCGCCCGGGGCTGCCGGATCCTGAATAGACCCTCATTCAACCCAGAGTGCAGGCCCAGCGTGGAACCCTTCAGCAGAACTCCCTGCAAAGAGGCTAGAGGCAAGAACCACCCAGCTGATTCAGGAGCAGAACATCTTGCCAGAGTGACACAAAGGATTGCCAGCTTGTGATTGACACAACTCCAATGGTTGAAGCAGAAAGAAGTGGAGCACAGCAGCCAGACCCCAGCTAGATCCAAGCAATACTCACCTATAGGAATCTGAACTTTGGAGATCCGGACCTGGTGCTAAGGTAATAACTCTATCTAAGCTCTACACCAAAGGTTAGAAGACAGTGGTATACAAAATGACAAAGAGAAGGAATAAAATGTAGTCTCAGGCCCCGAGTCCACCCAGTAGAAATGCAGAAGACACTAGCATAGAGGAAAATGGATATCACACTCCAGGTATCTCTGAAATAATAGCGTTAGAAGTAAACAAACAGTTGCAGAAAGGTATAGAAGAAATCAGATCAGAAATAATTTCTGAACTAAAAAATGTAGTGATAACTATAATCAAAGAAGTACTATGTGCTTCAAAAGAATACACTGATAAAAAAATAGAGCAGAATATAAAAATGATGGAATCCCTGAATAAGCAATTTAAGAAAGAAATAGAATGTATGAAACAGGTTCAAAGTGATATTCAGGAAATTAAAACCTCAATCACAAGCTGGCAAAACTGTTTGCATGAAAGTGAAAATAGACTTTGTGACCTGAAAGACACCATTGCAGCTAGTGAAAAAGTAAGAAAAGATCTCTTAAAAACAACCAGGATGCAGGAAAAAATAATTCAATATCTGCAAGATGATGTGAAGAGGAACAATGTGAGACTAATAGGCATCAATGAGAAGGAAGGAGTCTATACAAATGATATAAAAAGAATATGGACAGAAGAAACAGCAGAAAACTTTCCAAATATGGGGAAACAATCTGACATTCACTAACCGAAGCATACAGAACTCCAAATAACATCAACCCAACGAAAACCACACCCAGACACATAATAATCAAGATCCCAGAAATTCAGCATAGGAACAGTATACTAAAGGTCGCTAAAGAAAAGAAACAGATCACATATAAAGGAAAACCCATCAGAATAACAGCAGATTTCTCTTCACAAACCATCAAGTCAGAAGAGCATGGAACAAAGTACTTCAAGTCTTGCAAGAAAACAAATTCTAACCCAGACTGATATACCCTGCAAAACTCTCTTTTAAGTATAATGGAGAAGTGAAATACTTCCATGACAAAGAACAACTAAAGAATTTCATAATGACAAAGCCAAGGCTACACAGACTACTAAATGATGTTCTAGAGAGGTATTAAAATATTTCAAGTTTGTATAACTAGAAAATCTTACTTTTAGTCTTCAAAGGTATGTTTGCTAAGTATAAAATTTAAAGAGGACAGATCTTTTCTTTCAGTCCTGTAATTAGTCTAGTTTCTTACACACTTGGTCCTTTTTTTTCATTCTAATGTGGAATAAGATACTATTTAATTTTGTTCTTTATAGCTAATACTTTTTATGTATATGCTTTAATGATTTTTTTTCTTTACAATAAGTTTGGGACAATTTCATTTTTGTGTATCTTGGTATGATTTTATTTAAATTTCTTGTGTAAAAGATTCAATTTTCTTGGAAATGCAGTATTGTAAGTTGAACTAAATTCAGAAATTTTACATCTTTAAATATTTATTGCCTACTTTCTACTTTGAGAATTCTAATTATATGAATATAAGTTTCTTGTTTTTGACACAGTGAAAAAAACAAGACAAAACAAAACAAATGGTGTTGGGAAAACAAAACTGGTCACTGATATGCCCAAGGCTGAAACTAGACCCATATCTCTCACCATGTATTAAACATAAATCAAAATGGATAAAATAAAAAAGTACTAAAACAGAAACAATCTGCAGTAAGACAATACAGGGAAAACTCTTAGAGACACAGGAACAGGGAAGAACTTCCCAAACAGAAACCCAGTTACACAAGAAACAGCATCAGTCTCCAACATACACAATCACACCAAATTAAAAAGCTTTTCAGAGCAAAGGAAACAACAGAGTAGAGAAACAACCTATAGAACACCAAGATTCTATCTTATTCCACAAAGAACAGTAATGTCTCTTCAAGAAAACAAGTAATAACAAATGCAGGACAGGCTGTGAGGATAAAGATCTCTTCTTCATTGCTGGGAGTATGAACTGGTGCAACCACTATGGAAATCAGTATAGAGACTCCACAAACAACTAAAATTAGAAATTCCATCAGACACAGCTATTCCTCTTCTAGGTATTTTTCTGAAAGAGTTAAAGTCATCACATTACAGTGATACATATGTATGCCCATATCTATAGTAGGAAAATTTGTAACAGATAAGTCTATGACTAGAGAGCACAGTATTTATACACAAAAGAGAACTGCTCTTCCATAAAGAATTAACTTGAATCATTTGTAAGAAAATGAATGCAAACTGAGACCATGAAAAACCCAAACTATAAATAATGAGCAAAATAAAAGAGAGGTAAGGGAAGTACATTTTTTTTTTTTTTAACAGAAGAGAAGGGAACCAAGGCATGGACAGAGGAGTAACAAAAACAGAATGGTACTTGGCAAAAAACAAAAGGGGTTTAAAGAACAAACTAAGATGTATTATATACATGGACCAGTTCCCCACAAGAAATGTAATTTTATGTACTAACAATCATGTACTAATAAAAAGAAAAAAATATTTTCAAAATGAAGCAAAATTAAAAGAAAATGTCTAATGGTAGCTTACGGAGAAGTTTTATCCTTAGTGTTGAGATTACCCAGATACAGGTGAATGTGTACTATATGTTAGGTTCATTAACAGCTCAAGCCCATTATTTATTTATTTATTTATTTATTTATGGGAAGGGCTTACAAGGTGCTTACAGTCTCACTACTAGGTCAGAGTCATAGTGATTCGCCTGTTTACAGCCTCCCAAGAGCTGGATTACAGGTGTGTACCACCAAGCCTAGTCTCAATTGCTGTCTCAGTGTGCTCCAGGGGTGGGGCTGGCACGGCAGGCTGAGGGACTGAACCCCAGCTCATGCGCCTGTTTGCAGGCACTTTAATCTGCTGAGCTATTTGGCCGGCCCCCCAAGCCCATTTATTCAGGGCTGGCTCTTAAGTGGTAGAAAAGCCTATTTTAATTTGGAGGCAAAGTTAATGACACTTCTAATCAAAGTCCAACTGAAATCCAGTTCATTCCAGAGGCTGGTGGGGCATCATTTTCTAATTTGCTAGGCTTTCTATGCACTAGTAATGTCATTTCCCTAACACCTATTTTTCTGACTTTGATCTTAATTGAAATCTCAACTGAGTGTCATGTTCACCTTTTAACCCATGGATATTCTTGGGATACAGATCTAAAGTTACCTCAGTGATGGCTGGTGGTTTTATTTTATTCACTTTTTAAAAATTATTTATTTATTTATATTTTAGGGAAGGGTCTACAGGGTGTTCAGGGTCTCACTACTAGACGGGACTCAGGGATCTGCCTGGTAACAGCCTCCCAAGAGCTAGGATTACAGGCACATGCCACCACGCCCAAACTCAATTGCTATCTCAGCACACCCTGGGGGTGGAGTAGGACTGACATGGCAGGCCTGGGTATCAAACCCCCAGTCCCTGTGCCTACTTGCAGGTGCTTTAATCAGCTGAGCTATTTGGCTGTCCTTTTTTTTTTTTTTTTTTTTAATGGTACTAGGGAACAAACCTAGGGCCTTGTGAATGCTTGGGAAGTGCAAGTAGGCAGGAGGTGTACTAGCTCAGCTCTACACTGAACCCAGAGCTCAGAGTGATGGTTTTACATACTTTATGTTCAGAAAGAAAAAATAGGCAGGAGTGGGGATGGGTGCAAATGAGGCTGGCAGTGTTGACAGGGCCATCTCGTGATGGCCATTTGAAGAATTTAAAGGCTGTCCAGCAAACAGGATTGTCACAGAAGGCTCTTAAGTATGAAATCACCTGATATGATTGGTATTTAAAAAAAAAAATCCTGACTCCTTTATAAATAATGAATCAAAGAGAACCAGATAATATGTGGGAACCTGTGGCTGAGAATCAGTGGGTAGGGCACAGTTGGGAGAGGGTGTGGGAGAGGCAGATATTCAAGACAGGTAAGAAAGTAAAACTGACAGGATGTTATTAATGTAAGAGAGAATAAGAAGAAATGCTGTCCAGGATAACATGCAGCCAGTGGCACTAAAGGAAGTAGCAGATGCTGCTGCTGCTGCTGCTGCAGCTGGCAATGACCCCAGTGGAGGTGTTCCTGACCCCAGTGGAGGACCAAGTGTGGGGGTAAAGGTCAAGAGTTCAATGTTATGAGTCAAGACTGCTGTTTCATGGCAGCAGTTAAAATCTCTCCTAGTATACATTGTACTAAACATGTTATAATATACTTATATTTTCAAAAATAAAATCTGAAAAATGCAATTATGATCAGTCTTTCAGTATTCAATAGAAGCACACTGACTCCACAGTGAATGTTAGATTTGTAGTTTTCAAATTATGTTCCACGGCCAACATTCCCATTACCATCTACAACACATATTTGGTTAGACCAATTGGTTCTGAGAGGGCCTGCCAGATAGCTCTGCTTAGGCAGAGTGCAGAGGACAGGTTCAATCCCTGGCATGCTGTGTCGGCCCTACCACCAAGGTGCACTGAGACAGCGACTGAGACTGGGCATGGTGGAGTGTGCCTATAATCCCAGCTCTTGGAAAGCTGAAAACAAGAGGATCACTATGAGTCCGATCAGTGTAGTGAGAACCTGTAGACCCTATACTAAATACATTTAAAGAAAGAAAGAAAGAAAGAAAGAAAGAAAGAAAGAAAGAAAGAAAGAGGAAGGAAACTGTGGGGCCCCACAATGTGTGTTTTAACAAATCCTCCAAATGATTCAGATATACACTTAGGCTTAAGAACCACTGGAAACAATCAACTGGATTTGCTTCGTATTTGTCTCTACCTTTTTATTCCAGTTATTTTCCTACTAAAATTTCCTTAATGCTTTAAAACTGTATTCAATATCTAAGTCATTCCAAGTAACACAATCCTCCCTTTTACACTTAATGCTATAGTAACCTGAATCTTACCCATATCCCTAGTCAGTGATGGGGGATATTGCCTCTTAACTCAAGTTCCTTCAGTTCCTACTCACTGTAGCACTCGTGGCATATGGTCTTGTAACCCAAGTTCTGTTAACACATTTCAAACTGAAGATCCTCCCTTTTATTTGAATTTATCAGTTTTTAATATTTTTTTTATTTTGAGACAGGGTCTCAATGTATGGTTCAAGCCTACTTGAACTTACTATATAGCCCAGGCTGGCCTCAAACTCACAGTGACCCTACTGCCTCAGCCTCCCAATTGCTGACATTATAGGCATGGGCCACTATTCCCAGCACAGTTTTTAATACATTAAAAAAAAAAAAACCTAACAGAAGTTTCTTTGCTTGTTTTAGATCAGTATATCTCAATGTAGTGTTTGCCAGCAGACATAGGCCCATTCCTAGTTTACTGAGCAAGAAATTCCTAGGAATAGGGCACAGGATGGACATTTTCAATATATATTAAAATTCCATTATTATAGTTATAAATAAAACTCATGTTGATGACAACTACAAACTTGGATTAACTGCTTTCTAAGAGTAAGAAAGCATTGAACTAAACCCTAAAGTTAAGTGAAATGAACTGAGAAAAGGCTTACCTTGTTCTTCACCTGCAGTCCATTCTTTTTTTTTTTTAATATTTATTTTTATTTATTACATTTATTTATTGTGTGTGTGTGTGTGGCCAGCTCAGCCCACCAGGGGGCGGGGCTGGCTG
>NW_004524610.1:18402704-18405532 GCF_000260255.1 Octodon degus
CGGCACAGGGTAGCAGGAAGCTCTCCACACACTCACCGGACCTGGGTAGGACTGGGTCTGGGGGTTCCCGGAAGTCGGCAGACCAAAGACATTTTTAAATGGGTATCTTTTCAAAGGCTGTGGCTTTTGAAAGAGATTAAAATTACTATTGAATTTTCTCAGTTCAGAAGGAAATCAGAAGGGCAATTCACTTAGTTTTTCTTCTTCTGCCAATGTATTTCAAGTGCAAACCTAAAGAGCAGGATCTTTCGCTCTATTCTACAGAACTTCCCTGTGCACCTCCTAATAAAAGAAAAGAAATCACTTTAGCTACCTTAATATCTTCACCTTCTCTTTGGGGCCAAGATCTTTCCTAAAGATGGGATGAAGTGGAAAGGAAACTTTAAGTAAACTGACTTCAGAATTCCAGTTAGCACCATACTGCAACCACCAACAGTATAATAAAATCACATGAAGATCAAAAATGTCCATCAATATTGCTGGGTAAATGACAGTCAGACAACAGAATATGTACATGGTCGAATAACTAAGATTATTAAGTCTCAAGGAGTTAAGAAATTAAAATTGAGAGGTCTGGGGAACACCAGCTCTGTCAAGTGATGAATAATAGCAGGGTAACAATAATTAAAACATTGCATGTTACTATCTTTAAGTTAGTTATTAAGAGTACAAGATATCAGCATATAATTATTTAAACAATATTAGCACAAACTTTTCCTTAAAATGAACTAAGAGAAATTAGTAGTATAACTATCATGTTATCATATCTTCCCTTTTGAAGTTTCTTCCCATTTTACAATATTTAATTGTACATTTTGTACCTTATTTACTCTTTTAGTTTCTCACACTAGGGAGACAACAGGATGTTCACACATGTGTGTCTGGTTTCTTTCACTTAAGAGTATGGTCTGAAGCCACCTAAAGTTTTAACACTAATAATTCCTTCAAGTCATATTGACACTGACATTTCTTTTTATTTTGAACAGTGCTAAACTGTTTTGCTTCTTCCAACCAAACCAGAAACACAGAAAATACTGAGTATCTATACTGTGTACTGTCTTGAGACATGAAAGTATTATGATAGTGGGTGCTTCCTATGTGACTAAATTTATACATTCTCTCTTAAACGAACAGATACACTTATAAATAATAAGTACTTCACAAATAATCTAGAAATTTCAGATGTACTTTCAATCTCAGGTTTAAAAACCCAAGTGCTTAACAAGATTTCCTGGCTTCAAATCCCAGGTCCATCACTTACTGTGGACCCTCAGGAATTTATTTAGCCTCTTTGGGCTTTCTTTTTCCCATCTATAAACTGTAACTAACACTAACAATACTAACTGCAAGAGGTCACAGTGAATATATATAAAGGGTATATGAAGTGGTACATACAAAAGGCTCACACAGTTTAGTAGCTGCTCGTTGCTACTGATTCCTTTGTTTGAAAACCTTGCCATTGCTCCTAATGACTACAGAACTTCAAGCACTGTGCCATTAAATCTTTTTTCCAACAGGATCTCGACATATCTTTCTGTTGTTACTTCATAGAATTTGTCTATTATCCAACAGAGTGTCTACAAAACTTGCTCCCTGTGCCTTCCAGCCTCAGTGTTTAGGGTTGTGCTGCTCCCTCTTTTAGAAACTGCCCTAACCATGTCACTTCATCAGTTTACCTTGCTTCCAAATGTGCCTCTCTAGTCTCAGGTCAAATTCAAGGTCCTCTGTAAAATATAGCTGAAATTATTGTCACCTCCTTTGTGCCACACAGCATTTCATAGTAAGTGTAGAAATACATGTCTTTCTCTCCTATTAGATAAAAAGCCTTACATCCCATGTATCTTTGCACATTCCTAAGAATAGGAATAGACCTGGTTTCTGGTATACAGCAACTCCATGATAAATACTGGGTGAGAAGAATGGTTAAATCTGAAGGAAATAATTTAAGACAATATCTGAAATGGAATGCCACTTCCTATCTCATCACTTAACTATATTTATTCTCAAGACTATATGAACTGCAGAGCCAGATGAGGTTTCCTGCCTAGGACCTTGTACAATGCTAATATTTATTTATAACCCTAAAGCACAATTAAAAGTACTTTCACAGTCAACCATAGGCTTGTGCAAAGTGAGGGACAATTTGAGTTGCCTCGTGTATTTTCTCAGAGCTGAGGAAGAACAGGGCTAGGCTAGCTCAGCCCTCATAAAGTGTCCTTTTCCATGACGTAACTTTTGATAAATTCTTTACATTCTTGTGCTTTTTGTTAAAAGCAGTTTACAGGTTTTTTTTTTTTTTTAAACACAGGGTGCATCTGGGGTTCTGGTGCCTGCACAACATGCAGTACCAGATACTGAACTCAGGAGTTTGTGCTTTGCAGGCAGACATTTATGTATCATCACAGCCCTGATCCTGCAGTTTAAAATGGCCCCCAAACACAGGAGGGAAGGGCTGTCTAGTGTTCCTGAGATAAGATGACTGTGGGACCTTAGGATAAAACATTTAGGCAAAGCATTCAGGCTTCTCTTGCATGGCACTGTGACTGGCCATTAGGTCAATGCTAATAATTCAACAATTAAGTACCATTTCTAAACAGAAGCACACATAAAACAAAGTTATATATTGATCAGTTCACAAAACTCCTGTAACCAGAGGCTAACATGAGCCAAATTCAATGTTTCTCCTAGTAGTTCATGGCTCTCAATGACTTTACCCACTATAACTATCAGAAAACAAGAATCAAATGAGTGTATCAAGTAAAGAATACCAAAAAAAAAAAAAGAAAAAAAAAAAGAAGAAAAGAAAAGAAAAAAAGAATACGAACTTC
>NW_004524610.1:18405632-18407357 GCF_000260255.1 Octodon degus
TCTGATCCCCCTACCACCTGAGTTGTAAACTTAAAATGAGAAAGCAATACATGTAATACATGGCTATGTGCACACATATCTTGTGAGAAGTGGAAGAGAATATATTAAAGAGAAATGGCAAAATTTTCAGATTTTTCTGAGGCCGTGTCCCTTTGAAGTTCTCTGCTCTTCAAGATCCCTTTACACTTCAGGAAAAACAACAACAAAACACAAAACAAAAACAAACTATGACTACTTGTCCTCTGCTTGGTGTCACATAAGTGGGGTTGGAGATAGGGATAGTGGAAGGAACCACAGGTGTCAAATGGACTGTGAGTGAAACACAAGTTGTCACTAAAAAAAAATCAGCTTGGCTGTAACTTTTGAGCCTCCTGAAGAATTACTGTGGTTGCCAAGGACATATTAATTAATCAATAAAGTTTGAAGCTCGTTACTTTCTAACTAAAGCTAAACTCATCCCTTTAAGTAAATGGCAGCCTTCCTCTGCTTCTTAAACAGGTATTAGGTAAAATAGTCATCCTAAAATCCTTAATGCCTCAACATTAGCCAGAATATTATCAGTGATGGAAATCTATCAAGCCATTATAGGGAGTATTCATTCAGCTATCTGCAAATGAATTGGTAAAGGCTAATACATATATGCTATAGACTATGCCACACCAATTTCTTACTCAGTAAAATTCCAATGTAAGGGAAAACATATGTGACTGCATCATATCAGGAAGCAGGGAACATCTTTTCTCTAGGATTAAAGATAGGTTATGTAGATTCATGTCTCTGGAGCACATATGAATTGAGGTCTTCCTATACACAAGAATAAAATCTAAAATCTTCTCACAAAATAATGAAAAGAAAAAATGAAGCAAATTATAAATGAATTCCTATAGTGCTATGAGTCTTACCACATTATGCAAAAAAATTTTGTTTCCTTAGGAGAGTTAATTAATTGGTTCGAAAATGCAAGTCTGTAATTACGCATTATAGTTCAAACAACTTATATAGGATACAGAACACTAACCTCTAATTGATGGGTAGATTTGTATTGCACTGCTTGGTATGAGTCTTTTCCTTCTACCTTCTAATACTCCAAAAACTAGGGAACCAATGTTCTGCTTTCAAAAGTGAAATACAATTCTCATCAGAAAACATTCACAGAATTATCCAGTAATCAGTAGGGTATGTACAAAAGCCTTAGAATACAAGCCATAAAAGTTTACTGGCATAGGCTCGTGATGGTAAATCTTATTGCAACCCAAAACCCTCTTACTTATCACAAAGTGCCAACACTGCAATTTAACCTGAACACTGTTTTAGTTTAGGAAAACAACTCTATACATTAACATCTTTTGTCTTGAAAAATAGTAACATGTGTGTCATGGGTTTGTTACCACTGGCCTAGGTCAAGAAGTAATCCTATTAAACAATTTCTATTTTACATCTTTCCAAGGAAGTCCACAGTTTTAATTTCCACATGATCTCAATATAATATGTCTGATTAAAAAAACAAACTACTACTTCAAAGACTTTTTAAAAAATGTATTTGGTAGTTACAGGGTCTCACTATGGAGGTAGAACTCATAGTGATCCTCCTGTTTTCAGCCTCCCAGCACTGGGATTACAGGTATATGCCACTATGCCTGGACTCTGTAGCCTGGTCAGCTCACTCTGGGGGCAGGGGCTGGCATGACATGTGGTGCCAGGTATGCAATATGGTCCCTGCACTTG
>NW_004524610.1:18416762-18421494 GCF_000260255.1 Octodon degus
TTTTTTTTTTTCCAGCACTGTCTTCCTAAGGATTCATTCACTATTTTCTAGGGCCACAAAGTGTGGAAACAAATATCACCTGCTTTGATAGAAGGTTTTTTGTTTTTGTTTGTTCCTTTGGAATCAAAGCTTTGCAAAACTAAACACCTCCCAAAAAAACCAAAAAACAAAAAACACAACAGCTTGCCAGTTTTCTTGTTGCTGAGGGTAGAGATATAAAGGGGGCAACAAACCAGAAGGTGCTGTGGAACGATGGAATGGTATGGCTGTTCTCTCTTGGGAGAAATGTAAGGCTTGCAGGGTCTGCCACTCTTAATATCTGCTACCTCATTATGTTTTATAACTATTTCAATCTGGGTAAAAAGACTCAGAAATGAGTGTTCTGTGCCAGACCTTAGGCAAGATCGAATATGTACCTACCACTATTGGGATCCAGTTTGACATGACTGCAGCTATCTTGGGTATAACTAACATGCTCACTAGCTAAACCTGATTTACATTCCAAACTTTATAGAATGAATAAAACTGTTAAGATAACTTAAGAATTTTCTGCTACTCACTGACAGGAAGATTGTTTCTCATTGAAATCTCACATACTAATAGTGCTGGAGATCAAACCATTACCCTTTGCATGCCAGGGAAGGGCTCCAACACAGTTACATGCCCAGACCCCTAATAGTTGTTTTTTTATGTTTGTTTTAGTTTGAGAAAGCCCAAGAACATTCTATTGGCTATGCCTTATCTTTGTGTACCTCGGCCTATAGCCTTGTTTATGCCTCAGGATATGGTAATGTCCTGTCTTGTTCCTGCCCAAGACATACTTTTGTCCGTAAGTGCCTAATAAACTGCATTGTGTACTCCTGGATTCGTCTGTCTCTGATTTCAGTTTTGTCATTTTCCATCATAGCCGATGCTCACTGGATCTTCCCAAACCCATGAATATCTCAAATTTCCACTTTTTAAAGCAAATAGTGTATTCTGTAGTTTATAGAAATTTATACAGAATTGACAGTTTACCACCAAATTACCCTCAACTTTTGAGAATGCCTCAGAATTCGTATTTTCTTTGTTAAAAGGTAACTACAAGGAGGAAAATTTGGGCATCAGATACAAGGGCGCCGACTACCTTGCTTTAAGAATCTTATGCTCAGACTCAAAATATCACTGAAGTTTCATTCAGCCCCCAAGTTAGGATAATGTTTATTTATTGCGCAAAACAGTCATCCAAGAGCAGAACTGTTAAGAAGCTTCCAAGAAGGCTGAGAGGTCAAGGGAAGGGGTGGAATACCTAATCAGAAGTCAAAGATAAGAACAGTTAGGTCAAAAATGAATATAACATGCCCAGAAGAGCCCAGAAAGATAGCTGATGACCATTCCCTCTAAAACCTCTTAATATAACAGTATCAAATGGTTTATTGTATCTAAAGTCAAACATATAATTTCTATTATAAGGACAAAAGAATAAAGTAAAATAACACAAATACACAAATATGAAATAATGGTACAATGGCAGTTTGAAAAATAAATGAAAACACAAAAGACAATCATTGTAGTGTAATTAGGAGTCCCTTATTAGCAAATCATAACACAGTAGTTCAAGGTAATAGTGATAGGAAGTTGTTAAGACTATTCCAGTCTGAAAGCTGCCAAAAATTTCTACAGATGGATCCTGCTGCAGTGGGTATAAACTGTTATGCCCTGAATTTAAGTCTTCTCAAAAGTTAAAAGACTCTAGGTTGTGATTTGACGAGGACGGATAGTATTAGTATTATTGGTATTCAGGAAACACAGCACAACCTGGGGATTCAATCTCCTTTCTGATTACAGGCTTGATCTACTGCTAAATAATGTATTTAGGAACTATTAAAATCTTTCCCAGCCAGGTATGGTAGGTAGTACACACTGTAATCCCAGCACTTTGGGAGGCTGAAACAGGAGGATCTCAAGTTTTAGACTAGCCTGGCCAACTTAGCAAGACCCTGTCTCAAAATAAAATAAAAAAGGTCTGGGCTGGAGAAATAACTCAGTGGTCTAAGTAGATGCCTAGAAAGCACAAGTACCTGAGTTCAATCCCTAGTACCACATGCTGTGTGTACCCTGAACCCTGGGTTCATCAGGCCAGACATAGAAACCAGGTGAGGTGGTGCATGCCTGTAATCCTAGCACAGGGGAAGCTGAGACAGGGGGATTACTATGACTCCAAGCTGTATAGTGAGACCCTGTACCAAATAAATAAATAAATGATTAAAAAATTAAAAAAAGAAAAAAAAAGGTCTGGATGGATGGGCTTGTAGCTCACTGTTAATGTACCCAGTTCAGTCCTCAATAACAACAAAAATATCTCTCTTCATTTCTTTACTTCTGATGCACTACAAACTGCTATCAGAACCCAGGATTCTACAAAATGCCATAGTATTAAATCACAGATCCACAAATTCCCTCTTCTTAAAACACTATTGAGACTATACAAATAGGAGTCATCATATGGACACTAAGGTCCCTTAACTAAATGCATAAATATATAGTGACTTAGAAAAAGTACCACCTATTTAGATATAAGCCCAGTGTTTATTACTTGCTAAACTTGTAATCTGTTAGTTTTTCTGTCTACAGTTACATATTTGCTTTATAGAGAAAAAACATCAAAGTCACTGAATATCAAATTCCTAAGAAATTGAAAATTCACAGTGGAAAAGATTACTGTGGGTTTTGCAAGATGTGTCAATAGCTTCTTGAAGCACTCTCTACCAATCCACACCCACACTCATATTCACAGAAGTATCTACTTTAAGAGAGAGGTATAAAAACCCCAAGAAAATCTTAATTTGATTAGTAAGAGTGAATAAAGATATATTGTAGGAAGACAGGTCATTACAAAAAAGAAAGAGAGCCTGAGGCCAGTCAGATCCTCCTTTCACTCAGAGCCCAAGCCCAGGGTGTGAGTGAGACGACCTGGGGCTGGCGGGATTCTGATGTAACCCAGAGCCCAGGCCCAGCGTGTGAGTGAGCCTGCTCCAGGCCGCCAGATTCTCACTTGACCCACAGCCCAGGTCCTGTGTGGAAACCACAGCAGAACTCCTTGCAAAGAGGCTAGAGGCAAGACCCAAGACCCACCCAGCTGATTTATGAGCAGAACTTCTTGTTAGAGTGGCACAGAAGGTTCAACTCAGGGCTGCAGCAGGAAGAAGTGAAGTACAGCAACCAGATCCAAGCCACACCCACTTGGACAAGTCTGAACTTGGTAGATCCGGACCTGGTGCTAAGGTAAAACTATCTAAGCTCTATATCAAAGGTCAGAAGACAGTGATACACAAAACAACAAAAAGAAGGAAAAAAAATGCAGTCTAGGCCCTGAGCCCAGCCAGAACAAATGCGGAAGACACTAGCATAGAAGAAATTGGAAATCATATACCTGAAATCTCTGAAATAATAGTGTTTGAAGAAACAACTGCAGAAAGGTATAGAGAAAACCAGAACAGAAATAATTTCTGAAGTAAAAAAAAGAAATGATAACTATAATGAAAGAAGTACTCAGCACTTCTAAAGAAGTGCTCTGATTAAAAAAAAAAACAAAACAAAACAGAGAATATAATACTGATGGGAATCCTTGAATAAGCAATGTAGAAAAGAAATAGAATGCATGGAGCAGATTCAAAGTGATATACAGGAAATTAAAACCTCAAACACAAGCTGGCAAAACTGAATGAAAGTGAAAATAGACTTTCAGATATTAAAGACACGATTGTAACTAGTGAAAAAGTAAGAAAAGATCCCTTAAAAACAACTAGGATGCAAGAAAAAATAATTCAATACCTACAAGATCATGCAAAGATAAACAACATGAGACTAATAGGCATCAATGAGAAGGAAGGAGTAAATACAAATGATATAAAAAGAGTATGGGCAGAAGTAATAGCAGAAAACTTCCCAGATATGGGGCAACAATCTGACATTCACAGAACTGAAGCATACAGAACTCCAAATAACATCAACCCAATTAAAAACACACCCAGACATATAATAATCAAGATCCCAGAAATTCAGCATAGAAACAGAATACTAAAAGCCGCTAAAGAAAAGAAACAGATCACATTTAAAGGAAAAATATAAAGGAGATCCCATCAGAATAACAGCAGATTTCTCTTCACAAAGCATCAAGGCAAGAGCATGGAACAAAGTACTTCAAGTTTTGTGAGAAAACAAATTGCAACCAAGATTGATATACCCTGCAAAATTCTCTTTCAGGTATAA
The DNA here is from genome assembly GCF_000260255.1 of Octodon degus. Taxonomy (NCBI): domain Eukaryota; kingdom Metazoa; phylum Chordata; class Mammalia; order Rodentia; family Octodontidae; genus Octodon; species Octodon degus. The sequence continues at coordinate 18,421,014 of NW_004524610.1, forward strand.
TGGAGAAGTGAAATACTTTCATGACAAAGAACAACTTCTTAAGAATGTCATGATCACAAAGCCTACACAGACTACTAAAAGATGTTCTAGAGAGGGAGCAAAATGACCACAACTCCATGGATGAGAATGGAAAGAACCCACCAGGTAGCATAAACAATTAAACACGAGAACAAGAGGTACACAAAAGCAGTCTTTCAGTTATTCTTTTGTATACATCAATGAACTTCAACAAATGAACTTCTCCTGCACCTGACAGGTCACGATTCTGTCTGGGTCTACAGGGTGGATATCAAAGAAATAGCAGTAGCTCAGTCCCACAAGTGACATCTAGCCACCAGTAAATGTCATGGACATTATCCATGTCCAGAACACACTAGAACTTTGTGCGATATCCTACCCCAAACTGTTAGATGTGCTGGTCATTTATTTGTCATTCAAGTATTAATCTTATGTTTTATTCTTAGTAATTCTTTACTATCAT
>NW_004524610.1:18422867-18442187 GCF_000260255.1 Octodon degus
AATTTTAAATCTTTAAATATTTATTGTCTACCCCTATCTACTTTGAGAATTCTAATTATATAAATGTAAGTTTCTTGATTTTGGCACAGAGTGAATTATTACATTACTGATCTGTCAATTCTTCATTTTTATTTTGGACAATTTTTATTGTTGTATTCATTTAAGTTTGTAAATAATTTATTTACAATGTGCAATTTATTATTAATCTCATGTGATGTATTCATTTCAGAAATATTTCTCTAAAATCACTCTATATCTTATATCTTTCATATTTCAATATTTGTCTACAATTTTTACTAATATGTACTTATTTATTTTCAATATTTAATGAAAAAAAAGAAAAGGACAACCTTTAATTAATTGCATGATGAAAAATACATTTATAAACCATTTCAAGGTATAAGGAACAAATTAAAGCATAAAAGAGGGCCTGAGTTCAATTCCTGATTCCGCAAAAAAAAAAAAAAAACAACCAAACAAACAAAAAAAACAAAAAACCATCTCTGGATAGACTGTGTTTACATTTGTTATTTTAGGGCTGGGGTGATGGGTCAGTGGAATAAGCGCTTCTTTGGCAAGCTCAAGGGCCTGAGTTCAATCCCTGGTTCCACCAATAAATAAATAAATAAATAAATAAAGCCACATACAATATGATTCCAAGTAAGATTACCAACCCCAAACAGTATAGGTGGAGAAGCCTTTATCCAAACTCTTGGGACCACAGTGTTTGGGATTTCAGGGTTTTCCAGACTGTAATATTCACATGGATTTTACTCAGTTACCATCATCTGAAAATCCAAAATCCAATACACTACAAAATCCAAAATTGAATGCCATACTACAAAACTTTCTGATTTTGAAACATTTCACATTTTGCATTATTAGATTAAGGACATTCAAAGTTTACCTTCAGAATTTTGTATGAAAAAAAGTGATAGAAGACCACAAACTTCAACTTCATAAAGCAATAAAGACCACACAAATACTATGAGGAAAAGGAGACAGTGATATTAGATGTTCTTCTTTGGGAAGGACAGTATCTCAGCAGCTTTTGTAAGTTGCCTACTTACAAATTCCTAGACTACAAGGTAGGATTAGTACACAGGTTAGCCTGAGTGAAAACTATACAATCCCACACCCGTCTGCAGTGTCATGAAGAAAAGGCAGAAATGAAGCTAGATCTGAGGTACCACCTCAGTGTTGTGCTTCAGTTCATTCAGCCCCCAAAATAGTATAACCAGACAAGTTTTGCCATCCTCAGCCAGAACTCAAGTGCAATGGCAGGCAGAAACACCAGAATTACACACAGTATTTGGAAGCCAATTTATTTTATGTCAACACCCACTAATTGGGATCATTCCTAGAATATCAGGCCCTGGTCTCTGGTGGCCTACGGCGTATATGGGATAAGAAAACAGGAAATACAGAGGCAGAACGACTCATAAATTGAGGATTCACTCTTACAATATGCAACTGTGACCAGCTGTGCATCACAGTAACCATTCATTTCTAAGAAGCAAAAGTAATAGGAACTGAGACATTACTTGGGCAAAAACAAACTGAGGTAGACTGGTTGGGGAGTAGGGGAGCATCTTTAGCGACGTAAGCACCATAAGCAGAGAGAAGAAACTAAGTGTTACCTGAGCTCCAGGCAAATATGTCATCCCTCTGCTAGTTGCCAGAGGATATACACAATTGAAATCCTAAATACTGAAAGTTCCACTTTACTTTAATCCTTTCCTGTATGACTGCATCAGAACTTAGTTCACCTCAGATATCCTTTGTTATGAGGATAAAGATCAGAAAACAAAATTAAACCAAAATACTATTTTATGTTTATTTTTATTTCGTTAATATCACTAAATTCAAATTTTAATTTTAATGTTGTTTCAAATACTGCTTTGTAAAATATTTAATTTTAATGCTTATATTGTGTTTAAATAACTGTTTTTTTTTTTTTTTTGTTTTTTTTTTTTTTTTTTGTGGAACCAGGGATTGAACTCAGGCCCCTGCGCTCGCCAGAGAAGCACTTATTCCACTAAACCCCTAAATAAATATATTTTCCAACATATGAACACAACAAACTGAACTTTTTGGGTACTCTCAGCTGTGTGACTATAACGTGGGGTCTAACAATCGAAGTTCAAATGTGACATCCATAATGCACCCATGCTGTGTGTATAGACATGCAGTGCCTGTCTGTGCAGTTTAGATAGAAATATTAGATGAACAGAGATGGGTAAAGCAAATACTAAGACACTCTAAGGACACATGGATGTCTTTCCTTCCATTTTTCCTGAAAATATTTTCTTGGTTTCAACTGGTAAATCCAGTAGGAAAATATTTTGGCTAGTGTTTACTAATTTTTAAAAATTTAAAATTACCATAAAGTAACAGAGTCACACAGGTAATTTTAGAAATAAGAATGAGAAAAATGCTAAGAATATTGACTATGACTTTAGTGCTACATGCTTGCCCAAAGGCATATGCTGACACTACAACAGTAAACTGACAAGGCTAATTTATGGCACACTGCATAGGTGGGCAATACAGTGTGCCACTATGCAGACTAAAATGAAGCAGCTCTGAGCTGGACTTAAGTTAACCAATGGGCTTTTCCTGTTTACTTGTGAGTATGTCCAAAGCCTAGGCTGCTTCCCTGGAGATGGGTGGTAGACTCATGGCAAGTGAACCTCTGTGAGTCACTGATCTCTACTGAGGCCTGTAATGGTGAGTGAAGCCAGAAAACTTCAAAGCATAAGACAAGCTAAGGACACCTGGATCCAACCTCAACTAGATAAAGACTGTAGCCTCAGGAATCTCACTCCTAGGTCGATTAACTTAATGCCTTAATTGGATAAGTCCTTGACTGATTCTACCCTTGTTGAATACTCCCCCCCCTTCTTCTGATTAAATAAATATGGGCCACCCAGAGAAGGTCTTGGTCTTAGCCACATGAGTATCTTGAATTCTGTAAGAGGGCTTTCATCCTCCTGGAGCCCTGAAATCACTCCATTTGTCTCTTTTTATTTAGCCATTTTTAGTACATTTGTTTGGGAGATTGTGGACCTGATCAGTCCACAGTAACTGAGGGATATTATTAACCTGATAGGTGGACAGATACATTAATTTTCCCTTTTTACAGATGAGAAAGCTGACAGGTACAGGTTATAAGCAGAAGGGCAATGAGCCATACAACTCTATGTATAAGCCAAATAAAGAACTGCCTCAGTCCTATGACTTTTTTTTTCTTGTCTCTTGTTTTCATTTATTACCCTCTTTTTTAAAAGAAACATTTATTTGAGAGATAGTATAGCTATATTGATATGACATGACATGACAAGCAGTATGTATTTAGAAGACCAGAATAACAAGCATTCCAAGCATGATCCTACTATTACACATTGCTATCTTCAGTGCAGTTGCTTAGTTCACAGGTATTAGCATATATAGAGAATCCTACCAATTAACTGCTAGTATCAAGAACCTGCTGAAGATTCTCAGGATCACTGCCTTAACCATCTTGTGCATATAAATGTATGGCTTTGCCCTGTTTTTCCTGGCTTTTCTCCTTGCCCTCTCTTTGTTGTTTAATCCTTAAGTTCTCAGTTTCCTTTTAATTGTGTTATACCCTTCTATTTTTATTTCTTCTTTTGAGTTCTTACACTAGGGAGACTATATGATATTTACACATGTAGGTCTGGTTTATTTCACTTTTGAGTATATCTTCAAGTGGCATCCATTTCAATATAAAGCCTTCGAAATTATCAATCTTTATAGCTGAGTAATGCTCCATTATATAAAAATACCACATTTTTTCATCCATTCCTCAGGTGACGGACATTTTGGTTATTTCCAAGATTTGGCTATCACAAATTGTGTTGCTATAAACATATGTATACATATATCACTATGATATAATGTTTTCAGTTCCTCTGGGAAAATTCACAGTAGGGCGATAGCTGGCTTGAATGGGATTTCCAGTATTAGTATTTTAAGCGTCTCCACACTGATTTCCATAATGGTTGTACCAGTCTGTATCCCTACCAGCAGTGGAGAAGGGTTCCTTTTTCCCTGCGGCCTCTCCAACATTTGTTGTTGGTTGATTTCTTTATGGTAGCTATTCTTTCTGGGGTGAGATGGTATTTCAGTGTTGTTTTAATTTGCATTTCACAGATGGCTAGTGATGTGGAACATTTTTTCATATATTTATTCAATGTCCTGCTACAATGCTGTAGATGGTTAGATTTCTAAATTTCTGTGTAAAAATTTGGAATTTAAAAAAATTCCTATTTAAAAAAATTTTAAATTCATTTTTTCTTTTTTTTCTTCACATTCTGTAGGGATTTAAAGTTTAACGTATCAATACTTGATGGAAAACCTGTTCCATGCTATGTCTAAGATATTTGATTTTCAGACAGATAGTGAGGTTCAGCTCAACTGTCTATGTTACAGGGTAATAATACCATTAAGCTTCTCTTCTGGAGGGTTAACAACTTAAATTTGCAGACCAAAAATTAGAGAAAATGAAGTGCTGCAAGGATAGCCATCATTTTTGCCCTAGCCTTTCAATGTCAGTGTAGACTCAGGACATAAGAGAACCTATACTGTAACATCCTGTAACTCAGTGATATCTCAAATTTTCTGATTAAGGAGATTATGGGGCCACAGAGGAAAATGATAGATGATGTAGAATGTGCCTAAGGAGAGTCACATAGGGGAGAGAAAACATTTTCTCGGGCTTTTACACAGAGAAAACTGGTCAAGCAATGGCCGTGACTTATCTACATGGCTGACACTGAAAAAGGATCTACAAACTGCAGTACAAGGTTTCAGGGTAAATCCTGAGGGGACTTGACTGACCTTGTCAGATACAAAAGTTACATTGCTTGTTTTATAGGTCTGCCTTTATCTTGGTCTTAACCATCCAGAAGAAAAGTATAAAAACAAGGTATGAAAAGTAAAGTCATATTAATATGCTGAATTGTAAAAGGCTCAAGTCAACAACTTCTGACATTGCCAGTCCTACAGATAACCCACTACTATTGTGGACTACTGGTCTATATTGGAATGTTTTGCTGAATTCACGCATGTACAATATTTAAATGGCAATGGAATACTCATCTCTGAAAAAAGTAAACAAAAAAGGAGATATAAATGAAGGCCCAGTTTGTATCTGTGTATACAAAATGAGAAGAAAGATTTGTACTAATAGTGATTGGACAGGACATCATGTCTGCATTTGTACTATGAATAACCAGTACGAAGAACACAATATGCAATGTATTACTTAAATTGCCCTACTAATCGATTTTGAAATTGTCTCATTGCTATTCATTTCTCAATAAAATTAGTAATAAAAAAAAAACCAAAACTGCCTCAAAGCAAAGTCTGTATTCTAACTTTCCAGATTTGTTTAGAAATAGGCATTCCCCCTCCCCCCCGCTTTAATAATCTTGATTTAAGCCAGGCATGGTGGTATACTCCTGAAATCCTGGCACTACAGAGGTTGAGGTAGGAGCATCACCATGAGTTGCAGGACAGCCTGGGTTACATAATGAGCTCAAGGATTGCCTCATTACACAGCGAGACCTTGTCTAAAAAAAAAAAAAAATCTTGGATTAAGATTCATACTTTAAGGACTTCTTTCACGATTTCCTTAAATCAAAAATACATTAATTCATTCAAAAACTGCTTTGAGAACTACTTGATCAGCCTGCCTGATCAAATTCAGTTAAATTTTCTAGTCATCTCTTTAGAACATCAGCTCTTATAACCTGACTGTCACTTTCCTATGCTCTCAATCTGGCTGACAGATGTCCTGACAATTTCCAGGGTAGCCCAAACACATCTTTCCTTTAATATCACTTCTTTCTTACCTTCTGTAATACCTTCTGGAACCATGAAATGAAAACCCTTCTCTGCCAAGGGAACAGCCTCACCACATCACACAGATAATAGAAAGTTGCAAGTGGTCACACCTTCCGAGTAACCTAAGAAAACCTCACCTGCTCCTGACTAGCAAGTAGGCTTAGGATATCCTGTGGAAGCAGACAACACAATTGGTTACCTATAGCCAACTCCTGTGTGTTCAGAGAAGTCTAGTTCAACATCACTCATTAGGGCCACTGAACATGTTCCTGAGTATCTTGCCATCAGTTCAGACTGGAAGGTTCATTTGAGATTGGGGCAGCCTGAAGAGAAGAGTCACAGAAGTATCCCACGTACCTGCATTCTCAGCTGCTCCTCAGCCAAGTGCACCTGGGTGGCTGTCCTCAGGACCCTAGCCCTCACATATTCAAAGCAGCCCTTGGCTGCTGAGTCTATTGCCAATTCTTGTGGCAGTCTACATTTATAACAAAATATAATACACAATAGTAACCATGTACCAGTAACAACCTTGGTTATGTAAGTTACTTACACTGGCCAACAACGACCGTGGCTTTATCAGTTACTTATGTTGACTGAGACAGGTGAGCAGAGCTTGCACCTTTCTGAGTTGGACTCAGGGTCCACTGGATAATTCCCCCATAGCCTGAACCAAAGTGTAGTATCTTAGGTTTGATTTTCCTCTACACCAAGTAGTCCCTAAACAAACAAAATATATTTGTTCTAATAGTGTTTGTGGACAGGATATTCTGTCTGCATCTTGTACAATGAATAACTACTAAGACAACAATATACAATGTAAGCCGGGGAGATGGCTCATTGGAATAAGGGCTTCCCCAGCAAGCACAAGGGCCTGAGTTCAATCCCCGGTTCTGCCAAAAAAACCCAATATATAATGTATTAATTATTGAAACTGTCCTACTACTTGGTTTTGAAACTGTCTCATTGCTATTTGTTTCTCAATAAAATTATTTAAAAAAAAAACTTAAGAGATGCATGAAAATACTAACTATAACACTGTAAGTACCTATGACCAAACCTAAATGTATAGCAACCATAAAACAGATAAAATAGTTAATATCATTAACAAAGCAAACTACATTAAGTATTGTGTATGGATTAAACCAGACTCAAAAGAATGGAGACTATATGAGTCTATTCATTAATTAAAAACAAAACAAAACAAACAAACATGTAAACTAGCCAAAGACATCAGACATTAAGATACTGGCTATACTTTGGAGTAGGAATGGAAGATGAGTTCTACGTGCTGGTACATTTCTGTTAGTTGAGACACTGGTGACACTGATGCATACACTTTGTGAAAATTAGTGCATTAACCCATACAGTAATGATGTATAAGGTTTCCTCCATGCGTAAGATACTTCAATAAAGAGCCTGTGGAACAATATCCTTGAACACATCTCATCTAACCCCATCCACTTTGCTTAATAGTAATCACTTCGTAGGGAGCTCAACTATCCCTAGTTGAGTATTTCCTAGGGAGCACAGGAAAAAAAACAAAAACAAAAACATGGAAGGGGTGGAACTGGACAAATGATGTTTGAACTCTCCATTCACATATCAAAGCTTCATCTCAAATATGAGAAAAAGTTTCCCTAACTTCCATCCTTGTTATGACTAAAGAGTTTAGAAGAATTAGAAATTACATTAAGTTAAGAAGACAATCCAGTTGCTCTAGTCTCCTACTGACACCTGTGCTAGAAAAAGCATTTGAACACTGCTGAGGCCATCATAAATTGGAAGAAGTCATGCACCACCGTGACTGCACCTACTGTCTCACTGATGGCAAGTATGTTGCTTCCCTTTCCTTGGCCCTCACTGTCCTTCCTTACCTGGATCACTGAAATATTAACGCCTAATTTACAAAGATGCCAGGAGAGTTAGGTAATAGTGGCAGAGCAGGAATTGGCATGTGGTATGCACTTAGAACAAGTATATATAGAATGAGTACTAAATTGAATTAAATAAATGCTTATCATTCAGTGATAAGCAATAAATAGTATTAATGAATAAATCAAAATGGGAAGAAAAAGGGTAAAAATCAGTTTCTCTGAAAGTTGCCACTTCATTTTCTTTTTTTTTGAGCTTATAGTTATGGATTTTATTTTTTTCCATTATTTTATTGGCAGACAAATAGCAATGAGACAGTTTCAAATCAAATTGGTAGGACAGTTTCAATAATTAACACATTGCATATTGTCTTCCTAGTGGTTATTTGCTGTGCAAGATGCAGACATGATATCCTACTTACAAACACTATTACAACAAATCCTTCTATTCATTAAGAGAATGTAACTATATATCTATCCTAACCATTTGAATACACAGATACAAAATGGACTTTCATTTATATATCCCCTTTTTTGTTTAGTTCAGTCATTTGAATATTATAGGTGTGTTAATTCAGCAAAATATTCTAAAAGAGTCCAGTAATCCATAATAGTATTGGGTCTTCCGCTTGACTGGCAGCGTCAGAAATTGTTGACCTGGCCACTTCCTTTTCTTAGCCAAATAGGTACTATGATCTATGAGGTTAAAGAACAATAAATGAACTAATGAACTGAAAAAAGAAGATGTAACTTTTGAATGATTTTTTTTTTTTTTTTTTTTTTTTGCTGGCTCAGGCTGCCTTAAGGGCAGGTCTGGTAATGCAGTTGTGCAGGTGGAGGTGGGGATGGAACTTTGGTATCCTGCACCTGACTGCATTTGCATAAGCAGGGGCTTAAACAACTGAGCTAACCGGCAGGACTCTGAGGGTGTACCTTTTCTTTTATATGCAACTATGTCTCTTTTCTTTCTCTGTGCCACAGTAAATGTCTGTTCACTGTCACAATATATTTAATCCCTGAAACCACTGGATTTAATCATACTACTTTCAGATTTTTTTATTTTTTTTTTGTATTTTAGGGAAGGGTCTACAGAGTGTTCAGGGTCTCACTACTAGATGGGACTCATGGTGATCTACCTGTTTATAGCCTCCCAAGAGCTGGGATTATAGGTGCATGCCACCACGCCCATTCTCAATTGCTGTCTCAGCATGACCCAGGGGTAGGTCTGACAGTAAGTCTGGGGATCAACCCTTGGCCCTTGTGCCTGCTTGCAGGTGCTTTAATCCACTGAGCTATTTGGGCAACCAAACTTTTAGAATTTAAAAGCTAAAGAGAGAAGGGATCATAAACTTTAGAGCTAAAACAAGAATGCTGACTATAGTCAGGTATCTATTAGAAAAAATTTACAAACATACAGAACATTGGCTACAGGTTTAAAGACATTAAGAAATGAGTGAAGCAGAGTGGCAAGTTTACTTGCAGTTTGAAAAAAAAGGTTTAATTTTTTTTTTTTTTCAGCTGTTTAGGCCTGACATTTCTTAGCAAACTGATCCATACAAGATCTTGTATACTAAGAAATATAAATATAGAAATAATAACACTGATTTCATAAGTAAAGGACCATTCTGTTGTAAAAAAAGGAAAAAAAAAATATATATATATAAGATAGGATAGATATACAGCTACTGTGTCTTATTTCATTGAGAAGAAAAGTTTGTATATTGTTTAGAAAAGATATCATGTCTGCATCTTGTCCTCTGAACAAGTATTATGAAGACATCAACATGCAATGTATTAATTAATGTAATCGACCTACTAACCTGTTTGAAACTATTTCATTGCTATTTTATCTTTTTTTCTCATTAAAATGAATAAAAAATATAAGAAGACCTAGAGGGTGGAAAAAAAAAAAAAAAAGAAAAAAGAAAAACAAAAAAGACTCAGACAAAACGAAAGTGCTATAACTCAGACAAAACAAAAACAAACCAACCATACAAAAATAACACTGATTTCAAGCTACAGCACCCTAACGGAGGAGAAAAGACACGAAAGGTAAACTCATTATACTTGTCAACACAAATCTTAAAGGCCAAGAGTTTGGAGTGAAATGTTTGAAGTCCTAAAAGATAACAACTTCTAACCTCAACTTACATATTCTGCAAAACTATTCTTCAAAATTAATGGAGGAATGAGGTAGTTTTCATAATGAGGAGCATCTCAAGAAATTCATGGTCAGCAAGCCAACATTACAAAAAATTCTCACTTTTACTAGGAAATGAAAAATGAGTCAAAACTAATGAATAAACCTGGTGGGATGAACAGTTTAAAAAAGTAAAAACAAATCATTAATAGGAAAACAATGCAAAGATGGGAATAGGCCAATATCTTTCAGTAAAAATGCTTCAATTCTCTCAGTTCCTCAATCAAAAGACACGACATCCAATGCTATGCAGTAAACAAAGAACACATTTAACAGAAAAATAAGATCACAGCTTAAAAGTTAAAGAACAGAAAACAATAAAACATACCATGGGAACCCAGCAAAAAGCAGCAGTAACTACCCTAATTTCAACATGGATTCCAATACAAAATTGATCAGAAGAGACAAAGAAGATCACTACATATTGGTTAAGAGAACAATTCAAAAGGAAGAGATAACAATTAGGGTATATTTACATATACAAACCAAACACCCGTGTGCCTGATTTCACAAAACAAATACTAATGGACATGGAAAATGAGATTATCACCAAAACAACTGTAATGCAAGAATTCGATACTACACTGTCACAAAAAGATCAACTAGACCAAAAATAACACCCCAAAAAGCAAAAATAAAACAAACAAACAAAAAATCCCAAAGAAATACTGAACTTGAACCAAACCTTCAAACAAGTGGACTTAATAAATAGCTATGTAGTATTCCACCCCACGATCACAGAATACACATTCTTATCAGTAGGAAATGGAACTTTCTTCACAATAAAGTATACTTAAGAAAATACAAAAAGATGGCTGGTGAGATGGCTCAGTGTTCTAAAGCACCTACTTAGAACAAGCTAAGCTAAGCAAAGGGACCGCGGTTCAATCCCCCAGCACCACATGCTAGCCAGCCCCGCCCCCTGGTGGGCCGAGCTGGCCACACACTAAATAAATAAATAAATAAATGTTAAAAAAAAATACAAAAAGAGTAAAATTTTACTTTGTATATAAGTTTATACTACAATGAAGCTAAAAATCAATGGCAAAAGAAGCCACAAAAACTATACAAACACAAAGAAATTAACACCCTTATGAATAATCCAAGAGTCACTGAAAAAACAAACATTCCTAGAATCAAAGAATAATTCCAGTATAACATGATGGAACTTAAAAGATACAAAGAAAGGAGTCCTAAGAGGGACATATGGCTTATATTGCGATGTCACAGTCAAAACATCATATGCTTAGGTGGGGCTTCTGGGACATGCATGGATCATGGGTACGAGATTAAGGGTGTGAGGTAGTAGATTGAGTGTGATAACTATTAATCTAGTGATTGGTTTAACATAGTTCTGTGTATAGATAATGGAAAGGCCCACCTAGATGTGTATGGTATCAACCAATAGGTTTATAGCTTTGATTTTATAAAAAGAGTAAGGGAAGCACACTGTCCAGTGCTTCCTGCTTGCAATGTGGCAGACTGTTGCTCCTTGGTTATGCCCATCTGCCATGGCACCCTGCCTTGGAACTAGAAGAGTACAGACTCAAGCCTCTACATTATAAGCTAAAATAAAACTTTCCTTCTGGTGGGTATCAAGTATTTTGTTCCAGCAGTGAGAGTAACTAAAAAGATTATAGTAGTGAATGCCCACAAACAAAGCAATCCCAAATAAATAAAATAATGGCCTCAAGGTCCTAAAAAAAACAAGATAATCCACATCCAAAGTATGAGGAGGAAATTACAAAGATCCAAGTAAAACCTCAACGAATTGACACAAAAAGATCCAATAAATTAAAGAGTTAATTCCTTGAAGGAAATTACAAAATCCCTAGCCAATCTTAAAAAAAAAAAAAAAAAAAATCCAAACCATGTAATTAGAAATGAAAAAGGCAAAATCACAATGTATTATGCCCAAATCCAGAAGATCATTTGTAACAACTTTGGCAACTTGTATTCTAATAAAATGGAGAATTGAGAAGAAATGGACATATGTGAATTAGTATAACTGAACCAAAAAGATACAAAATTCCTGAATAATAAATATGAAAAATAATAATGAAATTGAAGAATAAAAAGACTAACAACTAAGAAAAGGTCCTGACAAATTCACTAAAGTTCATTCTAAAAGAACTTTAGAGAAAATATAATGCCTACACTCCTCAAATATTTTAATGAAATTGGAAGGAAAGCAGTACTTCCATTATTGAAGTAAGCATTAATATCATCCCTAAACCAGAGAAAGATGGAACAAGAAGGACCAAGTATGATTTATTCCAGGTACACAGGGAGGGTTCACCATATGCAAATCAATATACACTAATATAGAAGCAAAGATAAAAATCACACTATCAACTCAATGGATGGGAGAAAAGCATTTCAAAAAATCCAATATCCATTCACAATAAAAAACCTGAGGAAAATTATCAGGTTAATAATATCAGTTATTGTAGGCTGATCAGGGCCACAGCTCCCAAATGAGTATATGGTAAAGGCTAAATAAAAGAAGGAAATGGAATGAGTTCAGGGCTCCAGGAAGATCAAAGCCCTCTTACAGAATTTAAGATTCTCTTAGGGCTAAGACCAAGAAGTAAGCAAGCATTTATAACTTTTAAATCTTACAATAACCTCCATTTGTCTGATTTCTCTAGATTAACAGACTGGAGTATTCCAAGGACTGACTAGAGTTTTCTAAATGCCCTAGCTGGAACTATTCCTCAACAGATTTGTGTAGTTGGATGTATTTCTGCCTATTAAGGAGTCCCCTGATCTACGTAAGCAAGCTCCTCAGTTTTCCATTACAAAAGCAGAGCTCGGGGCCAGGGAGATGGCTCAGTAGAATAAGCGCTTCCTTGACAAGCACAAGGGTCTGAGTTCAATCCCCGGTTCTGCCAAAAAACCCAAAACAAACAAACAAACAAACAAACAAACAAAAAAACAAAAAAACAAACAAAAAAAAAAAGCAGAGCTGTTTTAGGGGGAGAAGTATCAATGGCCCTTGTTAAAAAACAAAAAAACCCTGTTGATTACTGCTACCATGCCTGCCATTTTTAAAGGCTCTTTGATTCCCTGTAAGTTCTTTCTTAGTCTTCTGTTCTTCTGCTACCCCATATAAACATCATTTGTCTAATTTTATTGTTTAAATCTACTTGGCTAATTTCAGAAGTGGTATTTAAGTTAAGATTAGAAGCATTAGTCAATATTAATTTCTACTTTTATAACAAATCTCTTCCCCACAAATTGACCAGAATAGGTGCCACATATGGTAAAAAGAAGCCTGTCTGCTGCTCTGGGCCCTCATAAGGCAGGAGTGAGGCACTCTGTAGTACCTGCTGAAGGGACCCCAGTCCTATTAAAGAGGTAGGGGCCCAGTTTTAATCCAAGTACAGATATATTTGTGCCAATGTCTAGTAGACCTTCAAAGCACTGTCCACTGATCTTTATAAACATGTAGGCCTGTTTCAGTCACTTTCTGTGCAAAATAAATTTCTCTTTTTGTAGTCTTGCTGAGAGTCTTGTTCTCTTATTCACTTTCTATATTTAACAAAGGAAGGTTTATCTCTCAGTAACAAAATCAATTATGCCATGCCACATCATCTCCCATATGCAAAAACTTGTATCTCATCTTCACAATCATGATCAATCATACTAGGCATGATAGTCCTTTTTAATTTACATCAGCTTTTCCTGGGAAGAGACCAACTATTTCCTCAGGTGGTGGACACCAAACTCTTGTGGGAATTGGGATGGGCTTGTCAACCCTGATAAAAGCCACTGTGCAAACTGCAGGAAGATCTAATCCTGTATCTGTATTGTTCCCCTGGTGAAGGAATTTGTATCTCTGCAGGGAGCCACTTTTAAAAGTTGTGGAATCTGCTGGTGTGTTTGTATTGGATAAAGCTAACTGATATTCTGACTCACAAGTTACACTTCCTCTACATTTTGGCCAGCCTGAGGAAAGGCCCTTATCACATTTTTTAAACAAAAGTATACCATCCTTAAGGATTTTAGATTGACAATGTCTATCTCAAGGTCTTCCTTTTAAGCCTCTCAGATAGGATCCAAGAGCAGGACCCAAATCCTCCATGCCAGAGGCATTGTTATTGACCTGCTGCAATCACAGTAGGTCATTACATTCAGCAAGAATTCTACAATCTGTTCTAATATGTTCCATTTTTCCACAGTTAAAACATTTGACATAATGCCCTCCTGCATTATTAAAACCAGCTATAACCTGAGCCATCAAAACTGGATATTGGAACATGATTCAGTTCCAATATCCTGACAAGCTCAAATATGTCTTGTTAGAACAATGGTTGATTTTGCAAGACTTAAAGCTTGCTTGCTTGTAGTCTCAATTAGCATTTGCATATACCAATGATAGAATTAGAATTCCTGAAGCTTGAGTGTTTCAAATTTATCTGCAGACAGCTTCTTGTGATCTAGACAGAAATTAAGTAAACAGTTCCTTGGGCCTTGAAGGATATGTAAGATGCATTGTATGGGAGTCCTATCCTCTGGAATAGTTACCCTTTTTAGTAAATCTGACAATTGTGAGTACGGCTTCTCAAGGCTCTGGAGCATGGGCTGGCCAGATAGTTCAGCAGATTAAAGTGCATGCTTATGCATGCAGCAGCAGGGGTTCTACCCCAGGCCTGCTGGGCCAGAGTTGCCTCTGGGACAAGCTAAATCAGGGATTGAGACTGGGTGTGGTGCCGCAAGCCTGTAATCCCAGCATTCGGGAGGAAGAATCACTAGAAGTCTGTTCTGTGTAATGAGACCCTGTACTAAATACATTGAAAAAATAAATAATGAAAGACTCTGGAGTTGATCCCAAAGGAGGATATAGTGCTTGTCCCAAAGTATCACCTCCTCACCTATTTCCAGATTCAGATTAGAACACGGTGTATGTGTTTCTGTGAGTATGCTCCAAAAAACATTTTTTAAAAAATTTTAAAGTGTAAAAACAAAAACAAAAGCAAAAATGAATAGCAAAAACAAAGAAAGAAGCACAGTAACATATAACAATACACTGGTATAAAATTTCAAAACAAAAATAAAAAATTAACAGTGGTTGTTGTATTATATTTTTATCATCAAATCTGTTGCTTAGATGAACAGGTATGCAAAATTGGTCAAATAACTAAACATTAATGGTTGCTTTCAATAAATATTTTTTATTTTTTCTTGTTCTTTTCTGTTTTAGTTTATTTTTAAGAGAGTATAATAATTGATAAGACATCAGAAAGAGTACACATTCATTTAGAAGAACAAAATAAGAGGTACTCAACTGTAGTTTTTGTATTGCACATTGCTGTCTTTGATGTAGTTGCTCAGATTATACATACTAGCATATACAGCTAGTGAAGGTGAAAATTTTAAACATCAACTGCTACTGATAGAAATTAGTAGTACAATCATCTCACCTGTTCTGTATACATACTTGCATGATTTTTCTCACTTTTTTTCCTATCTTTTCTCCTTTCACTCATCTTCACTGTTTATTCCTTTTGTTCAGTTTCTTTCTGTTTACTATAGCTATTATATCTTTCAGATTTTATTACTTCAGGTTCTTACACTAGGAAGACAATGCAACATTTACACATGTGGGTTTGGTTTATTTCACTTATGAGTATAGCCTCTAGTTGCATTCATTTACCTATAAAGGTCTCAAGTTTGTTTTTCTTTATAGCTGAGTAGTACTCCACTTTATAGAAATACCACATCTTTTTTATCCATTCCTCAGTCAATAGGCACTTTAGTTGTTTCCAAGATTTGGCTATGACAAACAGTGCTGCTATAAACATGGGAGCACACGTATCACTATGGTATGTTTTCAGTTCTTTTGGAAAAATACCCAGAAGGGGAATAGCTGTGTTGAAAGGGACTTCTAATCCTAATTTCTTTTTTAAGTCATAATTTTATTTTATTTTGTTTTTTTAATTATAATTCTATTTTGTCAATCCTAGCTTTTGTCAAGACTCTCCACGCTGATGCTCATAGTGGTTCTATCAGTCTACATTCCCACCAGCAGTGGAGAAGTGTTCCTTTTTCACCACAGCCTCTCTAACATTTGTTACTAGTTGTTTTTCTTTATGACAGCCATTATTTCTGGAGTGATGGTTTCTCAACATTGCTTTAACTGGCATTTCTCGAATGACCAGTGCTGTAGAACATTTTTTCATGTATTTATTTGCCATCTGTATTTCTTCCTCTGAGAAGTTTTACTTATCTCAGATGCCCATTTTTGGATCAAGTTTTGGAATTCTGCAGGCCTGATTTTTTTTTTTTTTTTTTTAGTTCTTCTTATATACTATATAGAAGTCCTTTGTCTGAGTGATTTTTGGCTAAGATTATTTCCCAGTTTGTGTGTTGTTTTTTCAGTCTGGTGATTTCTTTTGATGTACAGAAACTTCTCAATGAGATGGTCCTGCTTGTTTCTTGAAGTATTTTCTGTGCAGTTTGCTTTTCATTCATGGACTCTCTGCATAGCCCTATGGCTTCAAGATTTCTACCTCCTTTCTCTTCTAGTAGATTTAGTGTTTTTTAATGTTTAGGTTTTCGATCCATTTTGGTTTTAGATTCATTCTGGTTTTCAATCCATTTTGCATGGTGATAGACCTGTATCTAGTTTTAGTTTTTGGCATGTGGAGAGCCAGTTTTTCCAGCATCATTTCTTAAAGAGGCTATCTTTCTTCTAATGAACATGTTTGGCTACTTTGTCAAAAATCAGATGGCTGAGTGTGTTTGTACTTGCATCTGCAAATTCTAATCTGTTCATTTGATCTTCAGATCTATTTTTTTTTTTTTTGTCAGTACCATGCTGATTTTATCACAGTAGCTTTGTAGTATAATTTCAAGTCAGGGATTATAATTACAATTACTCTTGCCTTGCCTTTGTTGGCGGCCAGGATTGCCTTTGCTAGTCTAGGTTTTTTCTGGCTCCAAATAAATTTTAAGAATGTTTTCTCTACATCTGTGAGGTACACTGATGATATTTTGATAGGGATTGCATTAAATCTGGGTAACAATTTTAGGAGTATGGTCATTTTCACAATATTGGTTCTTCTTACCCTGGAGCAAGGAGTATTTTTCCTTTTTTTTTTTTTTTGAAATCCTCTTTGATCTCTTTTTTTCAGAGTATTGTAATAATTTTTTACTTTAAATGTCTAAGTATTTCCTTTTTTTGGTAATGTATTGTGAAGGATATTGTTTCTCTAATTTTCTCTCAGTGACTTTTTTATCTGTGTAGAGGAATGTTACAGATTTTTGGGTGTTGACTTTGTACCCTGGTATGCTACTGAATTAGTTTATGAATTCGAGTAGCTTCTTGGTGGAGCTTTTTTGGTTTTCCATGTAGAGTATTATGCCATCTGAGAATAATGATAATTTAACTTATTCCTTATTCTTATTCCTTTTATTTCTTTCTCTTTTCTAATGACTCAAGCTGTTTCCAGAACTGTATTGAATTGGAATGGTGATAGTGGACATCCTTGTCTTGTATTAATTTTGGAGTAAAAGTTTTTAGTTTTTCTCTATTTAGAATGATGTTTGCTATTGGTCTGTGATAGGTGGCTTTTATCAGACTGAAGTATAGGCCATCTATTCCAATTTTCTGTAGGGCTTTGATTATAATGAGTGTTGAACTTTCTCAAAAGCTTTTCCTGCATCTATTAAGATGAACATGTGCTTTTTGGTTTTAGTGTATTACATGTACAGATTCCGCATGCTGAACTATCCTTCCATCTGTGGGATGAATTCTAGCTGGTTGTGATGTATAATCTTCCTGATGATTTCCTGTTTTCTACTTCCTAGTATTTTATTGAGGATTTTTGCATCTATGTTCATGAGGACATTGGTCTGTAATTCTCTTTTGTGCTTGAATTTTTCTCCAGTTTGGGTATCAGTATAACAATTGCCTCTTTTTCAATTTCATTTTGGAGTTTGAGGAGTATTGGAATTAAATCTTCTCTAAATTTTTTTTTTCTTATAGAACTCATCTATGAATCCATCAGGACCTGGGGTTTCTTTGTCATTAAGTTTTCTTTTTTTAAATACATTTTCAATTTCATTGGCTGATATTGGGTTATTCACTTAGTATATCTTCTTCATTCAGTTTTGGTAATTTGTACCTATGCAGGGCTCTGTCCATTTCTTGTATGTTTTCCATTCTGTGAGTATAATGATTTTCATAGTAGCTATTGATGATCTTCTGTATTTCCATGGCATCTATAGTAATTTTACCCTTTTTGTTTCTTATTCCTTGAATTTGAGTGTTTTCTTTACTTTTTTTGATGAGGTAGGCTAGGGGTTCATCATTTTTTTTTTTTAATCTTTCAAAGAACCATCTCTTTCAATGAATTCTTTGCATTGTTTTCTTTGTATCAATTGCATTCATCTCTTCTGTAATCATTACAATTTCCTCGGGGCTAAGGAGATTGCTCAGTAGAATAAGCACTAGTCTGGCAAGTGCAAGGGCCTGAGTTCAATCCCCAGTTGTGGGAAAAAAAAAATTTTCCTCATGTCTGTGGGATTGGTTTGCTCTTCTTTTTCTTGAAGCTTGAAGTGCAGTATTAGAGAATTTATTTGTTCTCATTCTGTTTTCTTAAAGTATGAGTTCACTGCTATATATTTTTCTGTGAGAACTGCTTTCCTTGTATCCCACAAATTCTGCTAAGCTATGATTGAATTTTTGTTGGCTTGCAGACACTGTTTAAATTCATCTGTAACCCACTGGTTGCTGAGGAGGGTATTATTTAATTTCCATGTCCTTGTGGGATTTTTGTGTTTTCTTTTGTCATTAATATCCAGTTTCATTGCACTGCGGTGAGATAATATGCATGGGATAATTTCTGTTTTGTTGTAATTACTTAATCATGATCTATGGATTAGAATGTGTTCTATTTTAGAGAATGTTCCATGTGCAGCTGAAAAGAATCTGTATTCAGGTGCTGGGTAGAATACTCTATATCCACTAAGTCCATTTCTTAAAAAGTTTGGTTCAGTTCTGTTACCACCTTGCTAAATTTTTTTTGTCACTGAACCTATCTTTTTGAGATAAGGAAGTGTTAAGGTCCCCTGTTAAAATTGTAATAGGTTAGTACATTTTTCATGCCCATTAAAATTTGTCTTATATAGTTGAGTGCTTCCATATTTGGTGCAAAAATATTTATGACTGTTATCTTTTCTTCTTAAAGTTCTCCCGTAACCAGTATGTAGTGACCTTCTTTATCTCATTTGATCATTCTTGCTTCAAAGTTCAGATTGCCTATTAACAGGACAGGTACCCATTTTTTCCTAACGTCCTGGCACATGTAGTAATTTTTTTTATCCTTTGACTTTAAGCCTATGAATTTCTTTTTGGGTTAAATGTGTTGG
>NW_004524610.1:18443082-18445498 GCF_000260255.1 Octodon degus
CAGTGTCAGCCATGTGGATGAGTCACGGCCATTGCTTGGCCAATGTGCTCTCTGTGAAAGCCTGAGAGAATGTTTTCTCTCCATGTGACTCTCTTTAGGCACACAAATGTGTTTCCTGTATACAGCTTATTTTTGGATTTTGTTTCTTGATCCTCTCTGCTAATCTATTTCTATTAGTTGGTGAATTGCGGGCTGGGGAGACGGCTCATCAGTCTAAGTGCCTGCCTGGCATGTGCAAGCTTCTGAATTTGATCCTCATTACAGAAAAAGAGAGAGAGAGAGAGACAGAGAGAGAGAGAGAGAGAGAGAGAGAGAGAGAGAGAGAGAGAAAAAAAGGACAGAAAGAAAGAAAGGGAATTGAGTCCTTTTATATTGCTGGTTATAACTGATATATATTGGCTTATGTTGGTCATGTTATTTTCCTATTGTTGGTTCTCTCCTTTTCCTGTGTTTCATTGTTTGCCCTGTTTGTTGGGGTCCTTCTGTTGCTCTTCTTGGAGTTATGGTCATTTGACTCTCTCACCAGAATATCTTTTAGAACTCTGTGTAGGGTTGGTTTGATCACCATGAATTTTTGTTGATTTTTTTCTTATCATGGAAATATTCTGCTTCAGTAATTTTGGAAGACAGTTTTGCAGGGTATATATATATATATATATATATATATATATATCAGTCTGTGTTGGAATTTGTTTTCTTGTAGGCCTTGGAATATTTCACTCCATCCTCTCCTTGACTTGATGTTTTGTGTAGTGAAATGTGCTATTATTCTGATGGTTTTTTCCTTTAAATGTGATCTCTAGTGACCTATTTTCTCCAGCGACTTTTAGTATGTCATTCTTGTGCTGAATTTCCAGAATGTTGATTATTATGCCGGGGTGTAGATTTATTTTGGTTGATAATATTTGGAGTTCTATATGGCTTGGTTTTCTGAATATCAGATTATTTCCACATATTTGGGAAGTTTTCTGCTATTACTTCTGTCCACATACTTTTTATATTGTTTGTGTTGGCCCTTTCCTTTTCATTGATGCCTATTAATCTTACATTGTTCATCTCTGCATAGTCTTGCAGCTGTTGATGCATTACTTCCTAAATCCCAGAAAAAAGATTTTAAACTTTTACATCAAAATGAAATTGAAAAGACAGGCATGTTTGTGCTACATGCCTGATATCATATGGTATCAACTGATATGTATCCAAAATATTCTGTAAAATTTCTGCTGGAAATGGGCTCTGGACCCCATTATTACCACTTTGCTTAAGATTTTTTTGAATATGAATTCCAAAAGGCAAATAAAAAACAATGTCCTTGTTATGATCTTTTGCTGAGTTCACACTGGGAAGCCAGCAAGGGTTCCAGTGATTTCCCCTTTTGTGGCTGCTTGTTTATAAAAAATCTTTAAATTTCTGTATAGAGCTGAATTGGATGTTCTTTTGAAAGGTTCTCACTTCTGCCTAAATGTCTGCTGGGAGCTCTTCTGTTTCTTCTCTGTCTGAGTCAAAGGCTTTAGGTGGGGCAAAAGACTATTTTCTTTTGTAACTATTTTAAAAGTCTTCTAAGTTTATTTGAACTGTAGATAAACTCACTCCCTCTCCTACTCCCCATATAGCTAAAAAAAATCCCCAAAACCCAAAAACTAAAACCAGCACAGTGGGGCTGGTGAGATGGCTCAGTGGTCTAGAGTGCCTACTTGGAACAAGCTTAGCAAGGCCCAGGGACCGCGGTTCCGTCCCCCAGCACCACATGCCAGCCGGCCCCACCCCCTGGTGGGCTGAACTGGCCACACACACACACACACACACACACACAAAGTTTTTTTAAAAAAATAAATAAAAAAATAAAACCAACACAAAACAAAACAAAAAAAACCTTAAAAAGGCAAGGTCATAAAGATAAAAAAGAAATAGCTAAAACAAATTGAGAAGTAAGGTAAATGTTAAACAACATCAGTAGATGGTCAACCAGCGTCTGGGAAATGTAACTCTCCTTCCTACATTCTTGTAAAGTTCCTAAGAATGAGATAATATGGTGATACCACATAACATAACGTAGAGGGAAAGTCCAAACAGGCACAGACATTTTGTTTTCCTGACTCAGTGTAAAAATGTTGGAAAATGACATTCAGTAAAGCTTCTTTGCCCCTACATACTCAATCTCTCTCTTGTGAATGCTTTTTCTTCACGTCATCTGCTATAACATTTTGACTGTAAGTTTGACAATGGACTTAAAACTGAACAAATTAGGTGACAAGTTTAAAATGTCTCGGGAAATGATTTTTCCTATACTTTGTGCCTTTTTAAGATTTTTTCCAATTAACAAAAAAAAAAAAAAAGATTTTTTTCCACGTCTTTTCCCATTGTCACTATCTATAGTGCCTGTATGAGAAAACCATGAACTGAATTTGGTTACCAG
>NW_004524610.1:18446123-18450600 GCF_000260255.1 Octodon degus
TCAAAATTTAAATTAAAAAAAAAAAAAAAAACAGCTTGCTCACAGAGGGAAGACTTACCCACTCCTTGTGGAATGATTCTCTTCCCTCCTTTCTTCAGGAATCCCGGACAAGTTTTCATCCTGTGAAGTCCTTTTTTTGTCTCCTACACTTTCCACTCTGTGTAGACTTATTGTGTAGGTTACAACTTTCCAGGCCAAGGACTTGTCCCTGTTTCGGTGCCAGTTATTGGGTTAATAATATCTCTCAGCTACTATGGACTGATCAGGTCCACAATCTCCCAAACGAGGGTACTGAAAAAGGCTAATTAAAAAGAGGCAAATGGAGTGACTTCAGGGTGCCAGGAGGATCAAAGCCCTCTTACAAAATTCAAGATTCTCATGGAGCTAAGACCAAGATCTTCTCCGGGTGGCCCATATTTATTTATCGGAAGAAGGGAGGGGAGTAGTCAAGAAGGGTGGAATCACTCAAGGACTTCTCAATTAAGGTATTAAGTAAATCCACCTAGGAGTGAGATTCCTGAGGCTACAGTCTTTATCTAGTTGAGGTTAGATCCAGGTGTCCTTGGCTGTGATCTTGTCTTATGTTTTGAAGTTTTCTGGCTTCACTCACCATTACAGGCCTCAGTAGAGATCAGTGACTCACAGAGGTTCACTTACTACAAGTACACCAGGTATCTCCAGATAAGGAGCCTAGGCTTTGGACAAACTCACAAGTAAACAGAGAAAACCAGATTAAGTTCAGCTCACAGCTGCTTTGTAGTGCTCTCCATCACCATGTTCCATGAGACCCAGAATAGCAAAGGCAATCCTGGCCAACAATGGTAAGACAGGCACCATCCCAACTCCCAACTTGAAATCAGAATACAAAGCTACTGTGATAAAATCAGGATGATACTGGGAAAAACAAAACGAAACAAAACAAAAAAAGGATCCAATGCAGATCAATGGATCAGATTAGAAGATGAAGGTACAACTACACTATACCGTGGCCACTTTATTTTTGACAAAAGAACCAAACATGTTCACTGGAAGGAAGATACTCTCATTAATATATGAATCTGGAAAAACTGGCTGTCTAAATGCTGAAGAGGAAAATTTGATCCATGCCTATCACCATACACTAAAGTCAAAGTGGATCAAAGATCTCAATATTAAAATAAAAACATTATTAGACAAGATATTGCTTTTGATCTCTGCCGCGGCAGCTGCCACCACCACCTTGCGGAAAGAGAGGAAGCAGGAGAGGAGCCCACGTCACCTGTCACCTACATAATCCTGCTGTGTCCCTCCGAAAACTAAAACATTTGCCTGCACCAAGCTCATCTACACCCCTGCTCTGATCCAAGCTGGATCCAGAGTAGCATAGAGAGCAATTTCTGCATCAGTGTCATCTAGGCCAGAGGCTAGGACTGGAGAGGGCTCTATAGTATTTAATGTGACCCAAATGGTGTGTGTCAGCTAATCTGAAGGGAGTTTCAGACAAGTACAATCAGCAGAGACATTGATACTGCTGCCAAATTTACTGGTGCAGGTGCTGCAATGGTAGGCATGGCTGGTTCTGGTGCTGGTATTGGAACAGCCTTTGGCAGCCTTATCATTGGTTATGCCAGAAACCCTTTACTGAAGCAGCAGCTGTTCTCATATGCTATCCTAGGATTTGCCTTCTCTGAAGCTATGGGTCTCTTTTGTTTGATGGTTGCTTTCTTGATCTTATTTGCCATGTAACAGAAATTACTGCTTGAAATGTTGACACTCATAGTAATTACAGATATAATTCTGTATATTTTACTGTGACTCTGAAAACTGTAGTGTTGGTGTCATAGAAATGTACATTATATCCAAAATCATTTCATTAAAGATGAAAACTTTAATTTTTGCTGTGATTTGTACTTATCTAAATTTAGATCACCACAAAGAAGATGCATCCAGGCAAATACTCTCCAATTCAGAGAAAGCCATAGCAGTTGCCCTAGTGATGAGAGTCTAATGTAATTTTAGTAGGAATTCTAGTGTTTTGCACATTGTAATTTACAGTTTTATTTTATTCACATAAGAGAAATAAAACTTAATCAAGCTCATATGAAATATGATTAAACCAAGATAATTGCTCAAGATGGTTTGATGTTAACATGAATTAGAATGCTTGGGAACAGAAACATCCAAGTTTATACTTAGCCAAACATACACAGCTGGATCAAAAAATAAGTATGTTTCTGTTTTAAAGACAGAAAGCCTTAAACTGGGAGGGAATATGATTTTTGTTTTCCAGTAAGTCTCACATTAAGCAATTGTGTCTATAGTAAATCACCATCTCTCTGACTTGCAGCTAGTTTATTTCAACATCAAAAACTACCAAAAAGTAGACAGAGATTAACTCCATTTATAAAAGCCACAAGTTGCTAGTGCTAATTACAGCTGATAAGGTGTACAGTGGGAGATGACAATTGATTCAACAGTATTTTGCTTTTAATATTGTATGTAGCTGCTTGGTAAAAATTTTCTTAAAAGGAAGAAAGTGGTGCTATTATAGAGACTGCCTTTTTACCCAGCCAAATAAACTATACCATTATATATTTGTCATCTAAGTTTCAAGGTTTATTTGAAAGCTAAGACAATTAGGAAAGCTGCAGGGGCCAGGGAGATCGCTCAGTAGAATAAGCACCTGCCTGGCAAGTGCAAGGGCCTGAGTTCAATCCCTGATTCTGCCAAAAAAAAAGAAGAAGAAGAAGAAGAAGAAGAAGAAGAAGAAGAAGAAGAAGAAGAAGAAAAAAAAGAAGAAGAAGAAGAAGAAGAATACTACGTTATACTACCTTCGTGTTCTTTGCCTAATTTGATTTTAACTGAGAAAAAGTAGTCAGATACAAAAATTTCCGAAGCATGAAAAACCTTCATTAAAATAATTTAGAGTGCTTATTGAAAATACAAATCCCTAGCCTTCAGACCTACTGAAGTAGACTCTTCACCCATGAGGATTTAGCAATTTAAATTTTTAAAGTTTCATAATTTTTGTGCATAATTGCTTGAGAACTACTTACATTTGCTACCTTTTAGAGAATGAAATGAGGTTCAAAAGAGGTAGACCTAGAACTACAACTACTTGAAAATCATGTAGGTTATATTAAATATTAATTACTGTTCAATCCCCGGTTCCATAAAAAAAAAAAAAATTAAATTACTGGAGTCCAAACTGTTTCTGCAATAGTACTTCCCAGTATTTGAGCTCAGCAAAGTAAGAATTATGTAACCCAGTAATTCCATCTTATATACATAACCCAAAGAATTGAAAATACTCAAAAAATGTGACAAATGTTCATAGCAGCACTATTCATTACTACCAAATGTGGAAAAACATATCCATGAGAATGGATAAAATGTATATCCATATACTATGCAGCCATAAGAAATAAAGTACTAATACACTCAAACATGAGTAAACCTTGAAAGTGCTAAGTACAAGACCAGGTAGGCCACATACACATGATTCCATTCAAGTCAGTAAGCAGTTACCAGAGGCTGGGAAGGGAAGAAAGGGGAGGGACTAGTGGGTGCCACTTTTCATGGCAGCAGCAAATAGCAAGAGCACAAAAGGAGTAGCAGCAGCTCAAGCAGCTAGCTTCTCTTCCCTCCTTACACTGAAATGCAAATTACATGCCCCAGGGCAGGTGCAACATCCACACTCACTGCAATTAATCACAAACTCCAGAAGCCACACCAAGACTGCATGAGGCTTTGGGGGAACAAATGTACACAAATTATAACAGCTCTCAAGTGTAAAGATCATAATGTCTCCCTAATGTAAGAAGCTGAAAGAGCAAATATGATCCAGAATGTACAATAAATGCATATCTATATCATAAAAATGGAAAAAACCTCAAAAGGAAGAGAAACTGAGATGGGGAAAGCAGAAACAAGGAAGAGAATAGAAAAAAAATGTATGTATGCTACCTGGTAGTTATACTAGTAATTTCTGTTAGTTCATTGAAAAGGTTTTTGTTTATATTGTTTGATCAATTTTACATGCCTACATTTTGTAATCTGAGCAACTACTTTCAAGATAACAATATGCAATGCATTATTAACCATTTTTACTTTCCTTATTTACTGTCTTGATTTGAGATTTTGTATCATTTTTCTTTTAGTTTTTTTTCTCTTTTAAAAAAAAAAACCGTTACATGGATTTAGCATAATCCTGATACAGCCTTTCTCACAGAACTAGAGAAAACAATCCTTAAATTCACATGTAAGTAGAAGAAACCTAGAATAGTAAAAGCAGTTTAGGCAATGAGCCAAAGCAGAAGGCATCTCACTGACAGACATATTAGAAAGCCATAGTGATAAATGCAGCATAGTAATGGCAAAAATAAAGACTTGAGGACAAAACCAACTCCATGCACACTCAGCTACTTCATATTTGACACAGGGGCTAAGTACTTTTAACTGAACAAAATAAGATGAACACCTTTAACAGACGGTGGTG
>NW_004524610.1:18450785-18455861 GCF_000260255.1 Octodon degus
AAAAAAAAAAAAAAAAAAAAAAAGTAAAAACCACTGAGAAGCAAGAAATGGGATCACATCAAATTAGAAAGCTTCTGCACAGCAACAGAAACAACAGAGTGAAGAAGCAATCTAGAGAATTGGAAAAAAATTTTGAGAGCTACTCCTCAGATTAAGGACTAATATATAGAATACACAAAGAACTCAGAAGAATTAGATTTTCCACTCAATTAAAAAACCCAGTCAAAAAATAGGCATCTGAAATGAATACAGTTCTTAGATGAAGCAGTTAAAATGGCCAAGAAATATATAAAAAAAAAATATTCAACATTGCTGGACATTTAAGAAATGCAAATGAAAAACATTAAGTTTCCATCTCATTCAGAAAGAACAGCTATCTTTAAGAAACTAAATAATAAATGTTGCACAGGACCTCGCCAGCAAGGAAGACGCAACACACAGCTCTTCCTTCGGCGGTTTATTCAGGCCCCTGATTACAAGCTTCTTCTTTTCCAATCCCCCAGCCCTTGGCTAATATATACTCCCGAGCCCAATCCCAGTGCGCCACGTGGGGATCACCCATGGGTCCAGCATATACGGAAGCAAATCATGACAGCAGCCCTGGCCATATAAGGAGTTGTTGTGCACAGAGAGCGCTCACCCACGGGGGGTGGGGGTGGGGGTGGAAGGCGGAAACCAGCGCCATCTTGTAGGCGCCGTCCTTCGCAGCTCTCCACAAATAAATGCTGGAAAGAACTGCAAAGAAAAAGGAACTCTATTTTTTCTGACTGTAGGAATGTAAACTTAGTGGTAACAACCACTAAGGAAATCTGTACAGACTCCTCAAATAACTTATATTAGAAGTTCCAGGGGCTGAAGAGATGGCTCAGTGGTCTAAAGCACCTACTTGGAACAAGCTTGGCAAAGCACAGGGACCGCGGTTCGATCCCCCAGCACCACATGCCAGCCAGCCGCACCCCCTGGTAGGCTGAGCTGGCCATACACACACACACACACACACACACACACTAAATAAATGAAAAAAAAAAAAAAAAAAAAAAAGAAGTTCCACTTGCCCCAGCTGTTCCCCTTCTAGGTATCTTCCTGATAAAGACATACTACAGTGATACACACATACCATGTTTTACATGGAATTTATAATAGCTAAACCTTGTAAGTGGCCCATATGTAGATCAACGGAAGAATGAATAAAGGAAGTATGATATTTATATACAAGGATATATTACTCTTTCATAAAGGAGAACAAACTTAAGTCATATGTAGAAAAACGGACGTACCTTGAGAACATGTTGCCATAAGTGAAGTAAAGCAGACACAAAAGCTTAAATATCACACAACTTCTTTTGTATAAGAAACCCAAAATACAAAGTGCAAAATATAATATAAAATAGTGAGATGGATCTTCGACATATGGGAAAGGAACTGAGAAGATAGTAGGGAGGAAGGGGAAAGAAATGATACAAAAGGGTAGAGCGACATTATAAAGAGTTGTGTATATGCACAAAGTCCCTATGAGGAATGTGATTACCATGTACTATGAATATATATTTTAAAAATATATAATATAAAGAGGCTGCCAAAAATAAAAGTACACTTACTTTAGCCCTTCACCATACTAACAAGTGTCCACTATTTTTTAGTGGACATTTCTTCTAATTGTAGAGGCCCAAGATAAATTATATTAATCTCATTATGCTCTGACAAATGTAGTATTAAAATATTTTTATTTTAATACTGTATGTATTTTTTGGCAGACTGTATAAAATGCTAAGAAGGAGACCAAGAGACACAGAGAAAAAGAGAGAGGAGGAGGGTGGGGGATTGAAAAAAGAACTAAGAAATGTTATATATGTACACTTATCAGCTCCTGAGGAATACAATCGTTATCTCCTGGAAATATGTAACAACAAAAACAAAATAAAAATTTAAATTGATATAAGTAGAGATTATACAGGACTGTACTGTTTAGGGAACATTCACAAGAAAAAATCTGGTAATATTCACTACAAATGTAATGTTTTTTCCTGAATATTTTCTTTTTCTTTTTTAAAGAGTACAAATCAGAATTTAAAAAGAAAAATATTACAAGTGATACAGAATTTCATTTTACAAAGTAATATGAATTTCACAGTATTTGTTATAATACAGTGTTATCTTCCCACCAATTATTCATATTACCCGATATATGCATGTAAAATTGGAAGAACAAAGAAAAAAAGATATAAGAAATTAAGACAAAAAGGAGAAACAACTGAAAAAAGAGACATAACAAATTAAAGTATTAATTGCTTCTTTCCTTAGACCAGCAGAAAGGCACAGCACAGTTGTGCAAATCATCCTGCTTACATATGCAGACAAACCTCTTTCCCCATTCATTTCCTGTCCTTCTCCTCAACTCAGTAACTCTTTTCTTTTGAACATAAGTTCATTTCCTTCTACCAGTATCTACTGTACCCTTCAGATTCCATTTTTCTCTTTCAGATTATCACAAAAGGAGACAATATGATGCTTGCACACGCAGGTATGATTTATTTTACTTAAGAGTATGCTCATTAGTTGCAAAGGTTGCGGACAAGACTCAAACTTATCCTGTTTTATAGCTGATTGTGTAAAATATCACATCTTCCTTATCCATTTTTTAATTGATGGGCACCTGGGTTGTTTCCAGGATTTAGCTACGACAAATTGAACTGCTATAAACATGGGTGCACACATTTTGCTGTGGTATGAGGTTTTCAGTTCTTCTGGAAAAATACCCAGGAAGGAAATAGCTGGCTTGAATGGATCTCTAATCCTAGCTTTTTAAGGAATCTTCACACTAATTTCCATAGTGGTTGTACAAGTCTGCACTCCCACCAACAGTAGGGTTTCTTTTTTTCCACATCCTCTCCAGCATTTATTATTGGCTGACTTCTTGATGTTAGGTGTACTCTCTAGGGTAAGACAGAATCTTAGTCTTGTTTCAATTTGCATTTTTTGAATTACCAATGATTTGAACATTTTTTCATATATTTACTTGCCATTTGTATTTCTTCCTCTGAGAAGTGTATTGAGGGACCTAAATTTTTAAATTATTTGTATGTCCTAGAGAGAAGGCCTTTGTCTGAGGGAAAGTAAGCTATAATTTTTCCCCAGTGTGTTGGTTTTTCTTTTACTCTGTTGGACACTTGAAGTGCAGAGACTTTTCAAAAAGAGATCCTAGTTGTTGATTCTTTGAAGTATTTCCCATGCAGCTTGGGTTTTGTCCATGAACTCTCTATGCACCCCTATGTCTTTAAGATTTCTACCTTAAATCTTACTATTTAAGACTTAGTATTTCTGTTTTATTTTATTTATTTATTTATTTATTTTAGTATTTCTGTTTTAATATTTAAATCTTTGGGCTGGCGACACAGCTTGGTGGTCTAAAGTGCATGCTTAGGGCAAGCTTAGGCAATCATGCAGTTTGATCGCTGGCACCACATGCTGTGGCAGCCCTGCCTTCAGGTTGGGCTGAGCCAACCCACCAAAAATAAATAAATAAATAAATAAATAAATAAATAAACAAACAAACAAAAATTAAATCTTTGATGCACTCTGACTATAGCTTTATGCATGGTGATAGGCATGGGCCTACATTTAGCCTTCAGCATGTAGAAAGCCAGTTTTCCAGCACTATTTATTAAAGAGGCTTTTTTTCTTCCAGTGAGCCTGTTTGGCCCCTTTATCAAAGGTAAGGAGGCTGACTGTGTTTGCAGTTTTATCTACATCATCTAATCTGCTCCACTAATCCTCATGTCTGTCTCTATGCCAGTATCATACTGATTTTGTCACTGTAGATTTATGGTATAATTTCATGTCAGGGATTGTGATACCTCCTGCTTTTCCTTTGTTTCCAGGACTGCTTTTGATATTCTGGATCTGTATGGTCTAGTAATGGTATTTTAATCAGGATTGCACTGAATCTGTATAGCAATTTTGGGAGTATGGTCATTTTCACAATGTTGGTTCTTCCTATCCAGGAGCATGGAATATTTTTCCATTTTCTCAAATCCTCTTCAATCTCTTTTCTTAGAATATCATAACTTTCACTGTATAAATATTTTATATTTTTGTGAGATTGACTCCTAAGTATTTCATTTTTTGGATGTTATGGTGAAAGGCATGGTTTCCCTAATTTTTCTCTCAGTGTATTTATTCTTTGTACATAAAAATGCTACAGATTTATGGCGTTGACTTTGTATCCTGCTATGTTGTTGAATTTGTTTATTAAATCTACAAGACTCTTGGTGGAGTTCTTGGGTCCTTTATAGAGTATCGTGTCATCTGCAAATAATGATAATTTCACTTCTTCTTTTCCAATCCTTATTCCTTTTCTCTCTCTTGTCTAATTACTATGGCTAATGTTTCCAGAATTGTATTGAATAGGAGTAGTGGACATCCTTGTCTTGTTCCTGAATTTAAAGTGACAGACTTCAGGGGTTGGGAGATACCTCAGTAGAATAAATGCCTGCCTGGCAAGCTCAGGGTTTGACGTTCAATCCCCAGTACTGTAAGAAAAAATAAAATAATAAACAAATAAATAAATAAAATAAAGTGAAGGCCTCAGTTTTTGCCCATTTAGTATGATATTGGCTGCCTATTTAGTATGATATTGGTTTCTCATAGATGAGAAACCAACAGGTTGAGATATAGACCATCTAAAAAAGTTTAAAAAAAAGTGAAGAAGTAATCCTTACAATGAAGTTATTAGTTTGTTCTCCAATAAGAGACAGGTTTTACCAGGTTGAGATATAGACCATCTATTCCAATTCTCTGTAGAGTTTTTTTTTAATCATACATGAATGTTGGGACTTTGTCAAAAGCTTTTTCTATATCTATTGAGATGATCCTGTGGTTTTTGTTTTTGTCCTGCAAGCTACTCAGAGTTCTCTTAAGTTCTTAAAAGTTTGGACTGGCACCAGTAGACGCTCCATGTCTGCATACTGGGGGCTAAGGAAGTTCAGAGCTTACCAGAGTCCTGCAGAATGCCCAGAGTCTGCCAATGTTCTTAAATGGCACAAGGAAACCTCCCTCTCCCTCATATATATATATATA
>NW_004524610.1:18455961-18462516 GCF_000260255.1 Octodon degus
CTTATTCTACTGAGCTATCTCCCTGGCCCTAAATATTTTCAATGTACAGACACAGAATCTGCAGCTATGGTGAGTTGAGTTAAAAAAAAAAAGTGAAGAGGGAATCCTTACAATGAAGTTATTAGTTTGTTCTCCAATAAGAGAGATAATGTGTACAAACACATAAACTTGATTTTAGACTTGCTTTTTTTTTTTTTTTTGCTGCAGACAGGTTTATTTTCTCTTGGTCCAAGATTTGGGAGGGGGCTCCAGAAGGTAAGAAAGCTGCCTAGTGGCTGAAAGAGGTTTAAGCCAAAGCCCTGATGCCAGGTGATGCAGAAGCCCCTCAGACTGCTAGGCTCTGTGACCTCCTGGTGATGCTTAAGGGTAAGCCTTTCAAAGAGGTGCTCACCTAGCCTAGCCTAGGGGCTTATCAGCCTGCTGAGGTTGATGAGGTGGTCACCTATCTTCTTGATGAGCTTCCTCTCATCTAGGAAGTGGTTCTCCAGGACATCACAGATATGGGGGTCAGTCTTGGAAGAGCCCAAGGCATGAAGGTCCAGAAGAACTTGATTCAGGTGCTTCTCTAAGGCCAGGGCAGCTTCCACGGCATCCAAGGTTTTACCTCACCATCTTCAGATGGTTCTGTACATCCTGAAAGAGTACACTGCTGCTGAACTGGTTTTGCATCTTTAGGTGATGCTTAGCACCCTCACACTTCTCCTTAGCCAGCTTGCAGAAGAAATGGCCTATGCCCGCCAGAGCCACATCATCTTGGTCAAAGTAGTAGCCCAGAGAGAGCTAGGTGTAGAAGGCCCACAGGTTCACCAAACAGCTGACAGCAGCCTCCACCTCGGTGGAATAATTCTGATGAATCTGAGAGGTCATGGATGATCAGCAATAAGGAGCTACACACAAAAGAATGAGAAGGCAAGGTGTCTTCCATATACATGTTTTTCTTTTTTCTTTCTTTTTTAAATAAGGGTTACTTCCATATACATGTTTTTCTTTTTTCTTTCTTTTTTATCAGTTTCACTGAGAAAAAATTGCAATGTGACAGCTTCAAAACATGCTGGTAGGAGAGTTACAACAATTAATACATTGCATATTGTTGTCTTTGTAGTAGTCATTCACAGCACAAGACACAGATATGATATCTTGTTCAAACACTATTAATACAGATCTTTCTTCTTACTGAATTAAGAAAAAGTAGCTATATATCTATCCTATTTTGTATATACAGATACAAAACTGTCCTTCACTTATACCACCTTTTTTTTGTTCAGATTTGTCAGAGATGGGTATTCCATTGCCATCCAAATATTGTAGGTTCATAAAATCAGCAAGATATTCCAATATAGTCCAGTACTCCACAATAGTAGTAGGTTATCCCCAGGATTGGCAATGTCCGAATCTGATGACTTGAGCCTTCCACAACTCAGCATATTAACATGGCTTCACTTTTCATACCTCATTTCTACATTTTTCTGCTGGATGGTGAAGACCAAGATAAAACAAGACCTATATAACAAAACATGTAACTTTTGTATCTGACGTGGTCAGTCAAGTTCCCTCAGGACTTATCCTAAAACCCTGTACCACAGTTTGTAGATCCTTTGTCAGTGTCAGCCATGTGGATGAGTCATAGCCATTGCTTGACCAATTTGCTCTCTGAGAAAGCCTGAGAGAATGTTTTCTCTCCATATACTTGTTTTTCAAATGCATATACAGTTAGGACCAGTCCTAGAAAGTAGTATGATAGAAGAGTGTGGCTACTTCCTTCATCTGAACTACTGAGGATTCAATGTTTATCCAGCAGGGCTGCAAAATGATCAGCACTGTCCCCACCATAATGGTATTGAAAGATGTTCAAATCCTTAGAGATAAGGCCTGGTCAAGTGACTGGATCACTGCCACCCTCATGAAAGGATCAAGGCTGTTCTTCCAATCAAAGTGGTCAAGCTCTTGAAGGAGTAGCTTAGCTTAAAAAGAACTGGTTCTTATAAAAGAGTGAGGTCAGCTTGGCATATTTCTGCATCCCTTCTCTCTTTGGTATGATTTTGTGAAGCCATCTGCCCTAAAGCAATTACCAGAAATAGATGTTGACAATATACTTCTGGATTCCTAAAACTAGGTCAAAATAAATTTTTCTTTATAATTTATCCAACTTTACATATTTTGTTATAGCAACAGAAAATGACTAAGGAAGATGGAGAACAAGACACTCCAGCAGAGGACACAACATATTGGGTTTCTTCACTTCCCAGGCTCTTCCACAAACCCCACCAACATCTTTGTTGGACATAGGTCAGGGTGTCTATATAGAAATAAGAATAAAGTAAAGTGCTAAACAGTTTAAATTCATGAACATATTTTTTCTTTAACATCCAACTCAATAAAACATGTAAAATGCAAAGAAAGAAAGAAAAAGGAAAAAGAAAAAGTAGCATGATGAGAAAAACTACTGCCTGAACTTGCTCCTGAGAATTCAACTAAGAGGCATTTAACATATTGAATCCCTCCCTTCCTCAGGACAGAGCTCTATTATTTGGCCCAACTAAGACCAAACACAAAAACATTTATAAACATGAACCATTAGACTTTTTGAGCTTTCATTATAGGCCTTGATTAAACAAGTCAAAGATGTTCTTTGTTATAGTTTTGATCAAATGCTAAAAGCTTTAGTCACTTCCTCAGAAACAGACCTAAGCTATAAATACTAACCAACACAGTCACCCACTCAGAAAAAGGCTTGGTAACAAGTTTAATTTAAAAACAAGAGAGTATTATTAAATTGAAAACTAAGCCATAAACATCCAAATCCTAGCAAACATGCCTAAAAAGAAAAACTCTTAGTGTAATGACAAGCACAATACAAATAGCCTTTTATCTGACTCACAAACCTTTCCTCTATAGAGATTATGGAAGCGAAATATAATGTGTGTATGCATTTAATAAAACCCTTAATTTTCTTCCACAACTCAGGTGCTAAGAAAATTCTCCAAACTCTTAAGTAACCAAATATCATCTATATATTGTATTCCTTTGATATTCTGAAGTATTACCACGATGAACTGAGAGCAATACGGTAAACAACCATTAGATGTGAAGCTAGAATCTATTCTAATAATGCTAAATTTCATGCTTCAAGACTGAATGGAATCCAAAGCTTCCTTTCAGATATGACCTAACTATCTAAAGTTGGGTCTGTAAGCAGGCCAAACTAGGCTTGACACCTGTTTCTGTAAATAAAATTTCACTGGAACACAAACACAGCCATTCACTTACATGCTATCTATAACTGCTTTTTGTAATGACAGAACACATTACAATTGATAAGTTCCACAAAGCATAAATTTGATTATCTGACCTTTAATAAACTGCCGCTCTCTGATCTAAAGGAAATAGCTACTTCAATGGACTGTCTTATACATTAATCTCAGTTCATAACTACTTAGGATGATTAACAATGAGCTATTTAATTCTCTTATTTGTGATACACTAATTACTAATATTGACTGGAAACTTATATACTAGACACTATTCTAAAACATTTACCTTTAGTAAATGAGCAAAAATTTAGTGTATTTAATTCTAACAAAAGACCATAGAGGAAAATAAATTACAATCCCCAATTTACAAATGAAGAAAGTGAGGCAGAAAGGTTAAATGACTTTCCTAAGGTGAAGTAGTAGAAAAATCAGCACTAGAACCTAGGCCAATCTGGCTTTAAAGTTGATGTTCTTTACTTCTAATCTGCATCTGTTTTAAAAAATTAAATAAAGAAGAGTAGGTCTGATAGACTGTCTGTTGATTTCTACTAAGAACTTTAGAGAAGATCTAACAGTAGTACTCCTCAAACATGTAAATGAGTAAGACAGCAAGTCTCAAAGTCATGCCTGGAAGCAAGCATTACCCTGTTTCCAAAACCAGAAAAGCAACCAACCAAAAAGAGGGGCCTATAGGCCATTCTACTTAGAGAATGCAGATACAAAAACCCTCAATAAGACTGGCAAACAGAATGCAACAACCATCAAAAGAGATCATACTAAGTACAATTCATTCCATGGATTCAGGACTGGTTCAACATAAGAACAGATAAATGTAATATACACACAAACAGAAGCACAGATAAAAGCCACATGACCTGATTCCTGGTACCAAACCAAACCAAAATATATGCTTATCTAAATACATCCAGAAAAAGCATTTGATAATATCCAACATACAACGTGATAAAAACCCTGAAGAAAAAGTTATCTAGGACAAACCAATGGTCAACATCATAATAGAGACAAGTTTTCCCTCTAAAGTCAGGAACAAGAAAAGGATGTCAGTTACTGTAACTTCTGTTCAATATAATTCTTTTAACATTAGCCACGAAAATTAGACAAGACAAAGAAAAAAAAGCCATGGATAAAAAAAGAAGTTAAATTATCATTATTTGCAGGTGATATGATCCTCTACATAGATACACACACACACACACACACACACACACACACACACACAAAAACCCAATCCAAACCAAAACAAAAAACACCAAAAGACCCCTACAATTAATACCCAAATCCAATTGCCCCAAAAGATATAAGATTACACTCAAAATCAGTAACTGGAGATAGTTTGATGGTATAAACACCTGTCTGGCAAACACAAGGTCCTGAGTTGGATTCCTGGTACCACAAAACAAAACGTCTCTGTACACCAATATTAAACTCATTGAGACAGAAACTAGGAAAACAATACTTTTCATGAAGAAAAGCATCAAGACACACTTAATACTTAATCTAACTGAAGGAGTTTAAGGCCTCTACAATGAAAACTACAGTTCTCTAATGAACGAGATCAAAGATAACATCAGAAAATGCACAGATAGTCTTTATGCTTGGATACACAGGACCAATATACTCAAAATAGCCACTTTCAAAACTGTTAAACATCTAAAACACAATCTTGAACAAAATAACAAATAACATTCCTCATGAAACTAGAGAAAACAATTCTAAAATTCAGATGGAACCAGAAGACACCTAGAACAAAAGCAATTATAGGTAAAGAGGGCAAGGCCAGGGTCCTAGCAATCTTAGACATCAAGTTGCACCACAAAGCTACAGTGATTAAAAAACACCCCCCCCCATTCACAACAGAGCAAGAAATACTTTTTTTTATAAATGCACATAAAATAAGAAATAAAAAGGTAGACATGATATGCTTCTATAGTTTTCAACAATTTCTTTTTCCTCCAAATCACTAACCCAAAATAACATCTTTTTTCTTTTTTTTTTTATTCTATTGGTACCTGTATGTGATGTATCTTGATTTTTCTCCCCATTCCCCTCCCCTCCTTTCAACCTCTTTTTTTTAATTTAATACAGGGTCTATAGGGACTCACTATTCAGACCAGACTGTAGTCATCCTCCTGTCTTCAGCCTCCCAAGTGCTGGAATTACAGGCTGTGCCACCACATGCAGTCTCAATCACTCTCTCAGTGCTCCCTGGAGGCAGGGCCAGCAGGGCACACCAGGGATCAAATCCTGGTCCCTGTGTCTGCCTAAGCAGGCACTTTAATCTGCTGAGCTATCTGGCCAGCCCCAGAAAAACATCCTTAATTAGCAAGACTAATTAAAGGGGCAGGAAGATGCAGAGAGGTGCATGTCTGGTTTTTGAAAACCTGTCCTGTTCCCAGAGTGGATCTTCTGTGCCTATCACATAGGCTATTACAGAATTTTGTAAAAAAAATATTAATACATATTTGCAGTTCAAGCAGTGTACAACCATCTTCAAGAGTGGTTACATGTACATATCATGGCTTGTTTGTTTTTAATCCCCTTCTAATTCCCTTCCCTCCCCTTCCTCCTCTTCCAATTTCCCCCTTTTTTATTCTTGTGGACATTATTAACCTTAGCTCATGTTATAGCATATAATGCATACAGTATTTGAGGTTATTTGAGGGGGACCTGGCAGGATTGGATGATTAAATTGTGGAACATATACACATAGGCTTGATAAGGAATGAATGGTTAAAATATAGGACAGAAGTACACAAATAATTAAACTGAGGTAAAAGGTACATGTCTGAGGATAAACTAGGGGAAAGAAACAAAAGCTCAATGAGGAGTATGATTAAAGTATGGGGCAAAAACACACAGGATATGTGAGAATCATGTGGTTAAACAAACAGTAAGAAGTTTAGATTAGTAAAATACGTTGTGTCTGGCCACTCTCCTTTCCCCAAGAAAATCTGCATAGTGTTGAAACAGGTCTTGGCCCAAACTGCTCTTTCCTGCTTTTCTCTCTCACACAGATATTCTAAATAAAAGCCAGAGAGTTCTAGGCTTGGTGGCTTTTTCTTCTCCCAGAGTCTCCCTAATGGGTGGGTGCTCTTAGTTGAGAAATGGCCTCTCTGGGACTCTGCAGATTGAACTAAGTTTTGTCTTTGAGCAACTGTTGCCTCCTCTACACTACCTGCAGTTGCATAGTGTGACAGTTATTAAGTTCCTGTACAAGACATATCTTTAGTCTGCATACTTCCCCTTCCACTCTTCTTCTCCTCTCTCTCTCTCTCTCTCTCTC
>NW_004524610.1:18462616-18463325 GCF_000260255.1 Octodon degus
CTCTTCTTCTCCTCTCTCTCTCTCTCTCTCTCCCTCCCTTCCTCCCTCCCTCCCTCATATTCTGGGTCTCTTTTAGTTCCATTCAGACTTTAGATTCTTTTTTGCTAGGCTTATAAAGTATGCTGTTTGCATTCTGATTGGCAATGCATTGAATCTGTATAACAGTTTTTTATACAGCCATTTTGACCATATTTATTCTGCCTATCCAGGAGCAGGAGACATTTTTCCATTTTCTGATGTCACCTTCAATCTCCTTTTCCAGAATACAGTAGTTTTCTTTGCAGCATGTCTTTATCTCTTAGGTTAAGTTGATTTCTAGGTATATCATTTTCCTTCAAGCTAGTGTAAATGGTACTATTTTCATAATTTCCTTCTCACCCTGTTCATTGTTGGTTTGCACAAATGCTAATGCTTTTTATGTTGAACTTGCAGGCTGCTACACTGCTGAACTTCCTAATTAATTCTAATAGCTTTTTCGTGGAGTACCTTGGTTTAATATTTAGAGTATCATGTTATCTGCAAGTAACAGTAACTTGATTTTTTCCTTTTCTATATTATCCCTTGTATTTTTAGTCTAATTGCTATGGTTAATGTTTCAACGACTGTTTTGAGTCAAAGAGGTAATGGTGGGGCTGGCAAGATGGCTCAGTGGTCTAAAGCACCTACTTGGAACAAGCTTAGCAAACCACAGGGACCACGGTTCAATCCC
>NW_004524610.1:18463425-18464645 GCF_000260255.1 Octodon degus
ATGGTCAGAATTGAGATGTATTGACTTACGGTTGCCCTGTTATTACCTGTTGTCGTTTACTCCTTTTTCTCCTGTGTTTAATTGCTTACCCTATTTAGTTGGTTGCTTCCGATCTCATTTGATGTTTAATATTAGAACTGCTACCACTGCTTGTTTTGGGGGTCCTAGTACATGAAATGGTTTCCAAGCTTTAGTTTTCAGTCTAAGAATATCTTTTTAAATTAGATGAAGGGTTAGAGAGAGATAGAGCTCAGTGGTACAAGTGCCTGTAAGCACAAGATCCTGAGTTTGACTCCTGGTACCAAATAAATAAATAAATGAGTTTCTTAAATCTAACAGATTATAGTCTGCCAGTCTGTCTTCTAATTGGAGAGTTGAAGCCATTAACATTGAGAGATGTGTTGGTTGTTTATTATCATTGCGCTCTTTATGTATTGGTGTGTTGCTGGCTTTTCTTTTCTAATTTCTGTTGCTATTTATTCATTTGCCTCCCTAGTTTCTTCTGTGCTTGTGGTTGTGTCCAATTCATTGTTTCTGTCTAGAATACATGTTCTTTTCTCTACAGTTGGTTTAGCACTGAAATCTCAGATGGTCTTTTCTGTAGAAATTCCTTACTTCTCCATGTATTCTAAAGGACAGCTTTACTGTTAAGTTACTCTGTGTTGGAAGTTATTTGTTTTTAGGGCTTGAAATACTTCAAGTTTGCAGGCATTCAGAGTTACATAGAGAAGCCTACTCTGATTTTAACTGGTTTATCTTTATATGTGAATTTTTGTTTTTCTCTGGATACTTTTAAAATTCTGTTATTTTGCAGGTTATCTCGAAATTTAATAAGGCTATGCCTTGGTGAGATTTTTCATCGTAAGTGCTTGGTGTTCTGTATGCATCATTTACTAATATTTTAAACTCTACTTGGGAAATTTTCTTTCATGATATCTGTAAGCAGGTTGTCAATCCATCTGTGCTATCTGCTCATTTTTTTCTAACCCTGTTTGGTCTTTTTGCTGTCTTCTAGTAGGTGTTGGACAGTCTTGCTCTCTTTTTTCTTTTTATTTTTTTGGCTTCTTTGAGTTCTTTAACACAAGTCACTATTTCAGACACACTGGCTTCCCACTGGTCATTTTTGCAATATCTGAATTCTATACAGCTCCTTTGCTGCAAAATTCTGTCTAGCATCTTTTCCAGGATTCCATATCCTTTTTTTTTTTTTTTTTTTTTTT
>NW_004524610.1:18464745-18466972 GCF_000260255.1 Octodon degus
CTTGTTCTACATTTTAGTGGTAATGCAACAATGCTAGTTTTTTCCCAGCTGGTATGATGCTAGCTACTGATTTCTCATAAGCAGCTTTTATTAAATTTGGGTGTGGCCCTCTATCCCTATTTTTAGGGTATTATGAAGAGGTGTTGAATTTTGTCAAAATCTTTCCTGGATCTATTAATATGGTGTCATTGTTTTTGCCATTGCTCCTGTTTATGTGATGCATTATGTTTTCTGACTTATGTATGCTGATCCATCCTTGAAGCTCTGGCATAAACCTACTTGATCATGATGTATCATCTTTTTGACAATGTGCTGCATTTTATTTGCTAGTATTTTGCTGAGAATTTTTACATCTATGTTCATTAAGGAGAACTGCCTATAGTTTTATTAGTTGGATCTTTATCCAGTTTGGGGATCAGGGTGATACTGGCTTCCATGAAAGAATTTAGGAACACCTATCCCTTTCAATTTCTTTGCAGAGCTTGAGGAGTACTGGTTATATAACGTGCTTAAAGGTTCTGCAGAATTCAGTAGTGAATCCAGCACAATCTGGATTTTTAAAAAGTTGGTACATTCTTGATTATTGGGTCAACTTCACTGTGCATTATTGGATTGTTAATCATATTTGTCTTCTTGGGCTAGCTTTGATAATTTGTATTTTGGTAATTTGTATTAAAAAATCTTTGAATTTTTTCAAATTTCGTTAATTTGTTGGAATACAATTCTTCAAAGCAGTTTCTATTACTTGGATTTTGTTGTTTTGGTACTGGGAATCAAACTCAGGACCTTCTGCTTACCAGACAGACACTTGTGCCACTAAGTTATATTCCCAGCCCTATTATCTGGATTTTTGACAGTCTGATGTGATTTCACCGTTTTGTTTACAATTGCCTTGATGTCTTTTCTCTCTCTTTGGTAAGTCTGGCTAAGAGTTTATCCATTCTGTTTATTCTTTCAGAGAACCTGCTTTGTCATTTGTTCATTTTGTTTTTACTGGTTTATTTTATTTTACTTTATTTTTGGTCTCAATTTCAGTGATTTCTGCTCTCATCTTTATAATTTTGCTCCTTAATCTGGAGTTCAGGCTGCTTAGTTGTTTCTCATAAGTATCTTAAGTTTTCTCATAAGGTAAGTTTATTTGAGCTTGCTCTGTTTTCCTAATGGCAGCACTGATTTGGATCAATTTTCTTTTTTAAAACTGATTTCACAGAGTGCCAGAAGCTTCAATGAGTTATACTGTCATTAACTTTCAGAATTTTTAATTTTTTTCTTTTATTTCTTCTGTTTAAGAATATATTGCTAAGGGCCAGACTGATAGCTCAGCAGACTAAAGTGTCAGCTTAAGCAGAGCACAGCGGCCAGGATTCTATCCCCAGCAAGATGGGCCAGCCCCACCCCTGGGGCACGCTGAGACAGGGATTGAGACTGGGCTTGGTGGCATAAGCCTGTAATCCCAGTGCTTGGGAGGCTGAAAATAGGAGAATCACTATGAGTCTGATCTACGTAGTGAGTCCCTGTAGACTTGTCCTAAATAGAGGAAAAAAATTTAAAAAAGAATATATTGCTAATTGTTTAAGAATACACTGTTAAGTTTTCAGGAACTTTTTCCTTTTCTGAACTTTATTCTGTCTTGATTTTTTTATTTCCATTGCACAGTGGTCTGATAGTATGCATGAGGTAATTTCTATTCTTTTATAATTACCAAAGCAGGCATTATGGACTAGTATGATACCTACTTTGGAAAAGTACGATATACTATTGAAAAGAATGCATACTCTGATATAGAGCAGTAGAATATTCTGTATTATATATATGTTCAAGAGAGTGACTCAGTTCTGAAATTTCTTTAGAAATAAATTATTTTTGGTTAGCTCATCAATCTCTTTGCAAAAGTGAGGTGTCAAAATCTCCTAGGACAGGGGCTGGGGAGATGGCTCAGTGGAATAAGCACTTCCCTGGAAAGTGCAAGACCTGAGTTCAATCCCTAGTCCCCCCAAAAAAACAAAAACAAAAACAACAAAAAAAAAAACCCTCCTAGGATCATGTTTATTTGATCTTTTAATAATAGTAGCTACTTTATAAGGTTAAGTGCTCCAGTATTCCATGCATATTAATCAATGTTATCTCTTTTTATTGGATTGTCCCTTTAACTAGTATGTAGTGACCTTCTTGAGTCTCTTCTAATCAGTTTTAGATTTTAAGTTTACTATGTTTAATATTATTATTA
>NW_004524610.1:18473634-18493243 GCF_000260255.1 Octodon degus
ACTGTATTTAATATAGGGACTACAAGGTCTCAACATAGATTGGACTTGTGATTCACCTGTTTTCAGTCTCCCAAGCCCTGGGGTTACAGGCATGTGCCACCATACCTAGTCTCAATCGCTGTCTCAGTGTACCCCAGGGGCAGAGCTGGCACTACATACCAGGGATCAAACCTTGGCTGCTGTGCTCAGCGTAAGCAGGCACTTTAGTCTACTGAGCTATCTGGACAGTCGCATATCCTTGTTCAATATGTCGTTCAAATTTTGAACTGTTCTGTTTAGCTTGTCTAGTTTTCTTTGTTTTTTTTAACCTATTTCTCTGAAATTTATCATGGCATATTTAGTAAAACTATAGTGAACTTTTGAGTTTCATTTTCTGTTTGACTTCATCTATTTTCTTTATCTCATCTATAATTTTTTTATTTATAAATTCCTACTACTTGATGTTTGTTTTTTATTTTTCCTCTCTTTCTAACCCCTTGCTGTGCGTTGGGAGCCTTGGGGGAGAGTCGGAGGTACATTTCCTTGCTTCTCCATTCTTCTGTGTATACACATTTAATATGACACTCTTTTCTCCCCTTTCTGTGGGGAGGTACTGCAGGTTTGTGAGTAGAGAAGCAAGGAGAGTCTGTGGCACATATGAAGACTTTCAGTAGGATGCTGCTTCCCCATGAATAACTTACAGTTTTGTTATGTCTGATGGTACCGTTTATTCTCATTCTCTCTCTCTCTCTCTCTCTCTCTCTCTCTCTCTCTCTCTCTCTCTGTCTCTTTCTCTCTCTCTCTCTGCTGGAATTGAACTCATGATCTTATACTTGCCAGGCAGCTATTGTGCTGCTGAGCTATATCCCTGGACATATGTTTGCCAAAAGAATTACTTCCCTTTTTTTCACTCAAAATCTTTTATTTATGATAGTTACACCCGAGATAAGTTAAAATCAGTCCTCCTCTCATTTTATTAATACTGAAGGAAAAAGACAAAACTATTATTGACTGTGTAATAAATCCAGAAACAAATCTATTTTAAGAGCTTCAATTCTTTTAACTGTAAGGTAAACTCTACAGGTATTTTGGGGCTCTTGCTTAGATCTGCTTGACAACTGAAAAAAAAAAAAAAAAAAAAAAACCAGCAAGAACTTTACTACTATTGTAGACAGAATCACTTAAAGCATTTACTTA
This sequence comes from Octodon degus, assembly GCF_000260255.1. Lineage (NCBI taxonomy): Eukaryota > Metazoa > Chordata > Mammalia > Rodentia > Octodontidae > Octodon > Octodon degus. Next base: position 18,474,811 of record NW_004524610.1, read on the forward strand.
TACAACCTTAATGCTGGCATTAAAATGCCTGCCATGGTAAAGTAATAAAACACTGCTACAATTTAAGCAAAACTTAAATGTTAAGCAACTTCACATAAGACATAAATAATTACTAGGGAAATAAAGTTTACAAGTCTACCAACATGTCACACTGAAAGTTATTTTCGCTTCGACAGTCAATTCTCATACATCTCTTTTTATATTTCATAAAACCATTTCATCAATTTTTGCCCACCCACTTTTGCATCTCACAAAAACAACTAATTTAATGTGACTCAGCATAAATATCTATTTTTTTACACTAAAATTTACTCCCAAATAGTTTGAGACGATCTTCTACAAAGATTAGTTTTCACAGCATAATCTAAAAAGCCACCAAATTTCTAGAAATAGGCAGTGTTTAAAAAACCAACTACTTCCTTTCCCACTGAGACTAAACTATGCCCTATTTTAGTTAGATGAAAGACAATCTTTAAGATATTTCACTTAAGTTAACTAATACATAAACACTATTTGATTAGTTGCTCTGAAATAAGATGCTTTTAAAGATTCATTAAAGCCAACACACAAAACTGTCTGAATTGTATATAGATCTAAGATGAGTCAATACCTAACAAAGATGGTTTTAAGTACAATAAAGCTTTAAGATTGTAAGAAAAAAGTATTAAAATATATATATATATATATATATATATATATATATGTAAACCAAAATAGTTCATGGTTTATTGTCCTTGTTTGTTTCTTACTGAAGAAAAATAATATTGTAAGTGGAAGTAAAATTAGCCATCTCCTGTAATAACTTACAAAAAGGAAAATTAAGTCTTATTTCTTTACATTTATTTATTTATTTATGGCCAGGCCAGGGATTGAACTTAGGCCCTTGTGCATGCCAGGGAAGCGCTTATTCCACTGAGCCATCTCCCTCGTCTTGCCTTATTTCTTTAGATGTTTGCAGTTGACAGTTATTTGTACATCCAAACATAAACTAAAATGAACAGAGACATCAGTGCCCTGAGACAATAGTGAAATGCAGATTCTCACATGCTTCTCCTGTGCTCTTCTATCTAGTAAGGGCTGGTCAAATAATTCAGCGGATTAAAGCGCTTAATTAGGCAGAGGCAGTGGCCAGACTGGATCCCGGGAGTGCTGTGCCAGCCCCGCCCCCGGGGGGCGCTGTGATAGTGATTGAGACTGGGCATGGTGGCACACACCTGTAATCCCAGCTCTTGGGAGGCTACACACAGGCAGATCACTATGAGTCCAATCTAATTATACCCTGAAGACACTGTACTAAAGCACTGAAAAAAAAAAAAAAAAAAGAAAGAAAGAAAAAGAAACAAAAATTACTTCTAGTTATAACAGCATCCACAGATTAGATCTTACAGAACAGTTTTGTTTTGGAGATAGGATCTTATTACACAGTTCAGGCTAGACTTAAACACACTATGTAGACCAGGCTATCCTCTAACTCATAACAATCCTCTTGCCACAGCCTCCTGAATGCTGAGATGACAAGCATGCACCACCATGCACAGTTTACAATGCTTTTATATAATAGTGTTTGCAATTACACCCCTCCCCCCCACCGCTCCCCTGTCTACTCTCTATACACACTATAACAATTTACTATTTGTCATTTTCTGCAATGAGGTTAAGTGAAGCAGAGTGGGGAGAATGGGAGATGGCTGATGAGGAGCATTAGATACTAAAGGGAAATTTGAAGCGGAGAATAGTGGTAAATGAGAAGAAAAGGTTGATATGGGTCTGACTCTATTAGAGTACTTTTAGCTGAGTTGGAGGGGTAATGAGTTTTCAAAAGATATTTGTGGGGGCAAGGACAAAATATGGGAGGAAACGGTTTACTTTGTGATTGGGGAAACTATGTGGTTGTTAGAACTTGCTTATAAGGAGTACAATAAATTAGGTAAGATATGGGAAAGCCACAGGTTTAGGATAGGGAGGATCAAGGAATTACAGGAGCAACTATGAGCAAGTGAAGTATGGGGAATTCAAATTGGAGGAGGGGTTTATGAATATGGAAAAAGAATAATGAAATATGTTAATATTGTCTCAGGGGTTTCAGCTGAGGAGTCCAAATAGGGAGCACAGACAAGGAAGAGAAACTAGATACCTATTAAATCAAAATGAATGAAAGAACAAATACACAAAAGTAACAACCTAATAAACATAAGAAACCATAAAACAACATAACTCCACATCAGCAAATAAATCAAGAAACATAAAACTTAAAAGTATAGTATGTCCAATGGAAACAAATGTTAAATATTCCAATGAGACACAGTGGTCCCTCACTTATCAAGGAGGTTATATGCCACATACCTCCATAAGTGAAAATCAGTGAAGTAGCAATGTTGTATTTATTTTAGTATTTATATACATCTTAAGGCTTTATAAACCCTTCCCACACTGTTATAAACCTTTCTTATAAACCCACACTTTTTTTCTTCCTCGAATGTCTTCAGGGCACTTTTGGCCAGCGGGAGAGTTGTGAGGTTCGAACTCCAGCAACCTGAGGCTGACAGCTTTGTGGAAGCAGCCACTTAAAGGACTGAGCTAGGGCCAGGCCCCCTAAACCCACACTTTTATAAACACTTCTAAAGTTCTTAACTATTTTTTAAACTCATTAGTCTGCATAACTTTAACAACATACATACACTATATGGTATTGCAAAGTCACACAAAATAGTGAAAAATCTACAATAAATAATTCAGATTAATATTTTTTGAAAACCCACAAAACAGTGAGTCTGTGAAAGCCAAACTGCAGATTAGCAAGGGACTACTGTATTGTACATGGGACTCCCCAGTGGCTTCTTTGTCAAGGTTTGGGTACTCACACTGCAATAACTCCTCTAATCCCCCCACCGTAATACTGAAGCTATCTCCAACTTGGAACTTCTTTTTGCCAGATTTCAGGCATTCGTGCAGTCTGATCCAGTACAAGTTCTTGGGTTAGGAATGCTTGTTGTCCCTCTCCCTGTATGTGACTGTGGATTCAACAGATAGATTCACTGGCATGAAATCGTCCACTGAGGATTATTCCTATGTAGTTTATGCTATTGAAGGCTCTATTTAAATATACGAACAAGTAGCATTTTCATGTTTTTTGAAAAGAATTGTCACATATTAAATATTTAACTTTATATGGTCTTCTTTAACCATTTGGAATATGCACCTGATTGTAATTTATTTTTGGTGGTACCAGGGATCAAGTTCAGGACTTTGTGCTTGCCAGGCAAACCTGATTGTAATTTCCTAGTTGATTTCTCTACTGGTAAAAATGAGCAAGTAGTAAACATAGTATGTCTCTCACGTGAACCTTCTTATACAGTCAGCCATCCATATTTCAGGGTTCCACACTCTTGAATTCAAGAAAAACATTTTTAAAAAGTTGCTTTGTTGCTGACACATACTATATAGTCAGGCCTAGAACAGCTGCACCTGTATTGAACATATACATTTTTTTCTTATCGTTATTCCTTAAACAATACAGAATAACAACTAATTATAAAATAAACTAGCATTCACATTGTGTAATGTACTTCAAGTAATCTAGAGGCATATTAAAGACTATGAGAGGTTGTGTATAAATTATATAAGAGATTTTAGAATCAATGGATTTTGGTCTTTTGGGGGTCTACTGAACATCAAAAAACAAACAAACCTAGGAAGAATGTATGCAATGTATTAATTATTGAAACTGTCCTACCAATTTGAAAACAAACAAACAAACAAAAAAAGCTGTCCTTATAAGTTAAATTGTTCAATGATGACTAAGAATTTACAAATAGACCTTAAACTTACTGTATCATGAAGTAGAAACAGATTTGGGAGGAAGGGCAGAAGTACTGGGGATTGAACACAATATCTTCATACAAGGTCCATTTGCAGCCCTTTTTGTTTTTATTTTTTTAATTAGAGATGAGATCTTCCTAAGTTACTGATTTGTCTAGGCTGGGCTTGAATTTGCATCCTCCTGCCTCAGTTCCCAGAATTCTGTGATTATAGGTGTGCATTACTAGGCCTGGCTTTGAAAATAATTTTTAAAAATAAGGAAGTTACATTTCTCTAACATTATCAATTGAGAGAAAAAGCAAAGCCAATCATTTTAAAAACTGTGAACATTAAGTTTTTGCACCATAAATGAATCCAATTTCTATACCCAATTGTCTTGGGGAAAAAAATCTCTTTTCGTGATAATATACCTTTCATTGTTTGCAACAGCAGACTCAGCAATCCCTAAATGAAATCACAGAGCTAATCTTGACTATACAAGAAGCTTTCGAGTAAGGGACAAAGAAGTGTATTTTTTTCATTATGTACTTAGCAACAAGGCAAAGGGAACTGAGGTATTAGTAGGGACCTTAATAGGAAGAGAGGTCAGGCAGTACCTGGCACTGATGAGGCATCTCAAGCTGCTAGGCCTGCAAGAAGCAACATTATGAGAGCAAATGAGAGCAAAGAGTAGTATATCAAGAGGCAGCTGGTAGGGAGGAACCTGGAAGGCAAGATAAGAAAATTCTTTCTGGCAGAAACTTGAAAATATTACCTGTAATACAGATATTAGATGACAGATACATCAATGGCTGAGTAGGTCAATTTGGAGAACTCTGAAGGAAAATGAAAGCCAGCAGAAATAGCACAAAATAGAAAAGTTGTATAGAAATTTTGTGTACCATTATCTCCTTGTTACTCAACTTCTAGAAACCAAGTGCAACAGATTTTCCTAATACAAACTTTGTGGAAACAGCAGATTTAGTAAATCATAAAAAAATACAAGAGAATGACATTTCTGGGAAATAAGCCAAGTGAATGTTGTTTAATTTTGTTGTTTTCTTTGATGTAGAGGAATCAACCTTGAGCCTCTCTCACATTAAGTATGTGCTCCATGTTGAGCTCTTCCTCCAGTCCCAAAGGAGATAACTTTTAAACTATGTGCTTAACTTACACTCAAATATTCTTAAATGAAACTCTGGAGATTAAAAGTGCATTCATACTTCTCGTATGCATTCTCTAAAGTTTCAAAGAAGCAATCCAAAAAGTATAACTTTGTGAGTTTTCAATGTCTCCCACATCAAATGCATATAAAATCCAGAATCTGTGGGAACTGCATAAGTCCTTTTATGTGTTTGAAACAGGCACACACAGCCAGAGTTACAGCCAGTAATACAGTGCTTTTCTTACATGCTTAGGGCCCCAGATTCAATACCTAATTTTGCACTAAAAAGTAAAAATTATACATACACACAATAACATTAAATGTAGAGAACAACTCTACAAAGTCACACCCAACTAATAGCCTGGTAGTTCTGTGGAGAGACAGGAAGGAATGTTAGCTCTATCAGGGAGCCAAGAAGGCGGGGGTAGGGAGAGGGTGGAGACAGCTCTAATGTCTAAACTATCTGTATGTATAATGTGTTTATAATTTTTGTTTTCTTTTCCTTTTTTTTTTTTTTTTTTTTTTTTTTTGTGTGTGTGTGTGTGTGTGTGTGGTACTGGGGATTGAACTCAGGACCCTACACTTGCCAGGAAAGTCTTTATTCTACTGAGCTATGTCCCTGGTCCTGTAATTTTTCTTTTAATTTTAAACTTTAAAATAAATGAAGCTGAAGCAATTTTCTAATCACCAAAGAAACGTAAATTAGAATGAAACTTTGCTTCAGGTTGATAGGTTCTGGCCCTAGCATAAATTGCTGAATTTTTATAGTGGTCATCTAACATGGCTGAAGTCTTTAAAACAACAGCTTATCTTCCCGGAGACCACCTCCCCCACTTCTCCAACTCAGCCCAGGATGCAGTTTCCTTTCACCTTTCCCACCATTTCAGGGAAGATCACAATCAACTCTTCAGGTATATCTAAACATCCCTCTCAAACTCCACCTCTGGCAAAACACCTCAGCCTCCCTTTGTTCCAACTCAGAGAATACCTTATCTTCCCCAGATTCTCTCCATGTTCCCAAAGATAGTAAGTCCCCTTTCCCCTTTTCCTTCTGCCTATTTTGCTGCTGCAATGCCATCAAAAAACCTATCACAAGTACTATACTAAAAACAATGGTATCATAGTTTCTAGTTTCTAGGATATCCTTCTAGTCTACCAAATCACAAGTGGGAGTATAAATCAATGCATTTTACTGAAGGGCAGTACAGCAGAACCAAGCAACATTTAAACACACACACACACACACACACACACACACACACACAATTACCAACTAATATTATCTGTAGTACTCTACAAAAAAAATGATCTATGTGGGCCAGGGATGTAACTCAGCAGCACAGCACCTGCCTGGCAAGTGCCAGGTCATGAGTTCAATTCCTGGTACCAAACGCACACACACACACACACACACACACACACACAAATGGTCTATGTGTTTAGAAATCTACTGCAACATTTTGGCAGTATTGGAAAACCTATATGTAAATTATCTATTTGAGGGAACACTGTATAGGTACATAGGATATAAGAGAACTATACATATAGGCATGAAAGGTATTTCTTGATACATTAGGGAAGAGGAAAAAGAAGTGTTAAAGTAACTGATAGCATTTGTACAAAGCAATAAAATATGAATATTCTGCATTTCTATTATTAAAAAGACTAAAAAGGATGGATGGATGAACAGAGTGAACCTCATGGCTGTTATTCTAGTGGCCTAGGCATGAAGGAATATATCATATTGAAGAGTGAAGAGAAACACATACGTTGAAGACTAGGATGTAGAAAAGTTCTGGAGCAGGTAAGGGAGATGAATATGTCTCAGCCATCCACAAAAGGCAAGTTTCTTTCTCTTCTCACAAACTCATACTCTAAAGTTTCCAAAATGTGACTGAAGATAACTACGGCTAGAAAAAGAAACATGACAGACATGAAAATAAAGAGGTAAGAAATACAAGTATTTCTCTAAGAAAAGATCTTCAGGAATACATACCTGAAGCCCACCTTATAAATTTCAGCAAAAAGTCAAACTTCTTTCCTGAAAACATGCATATTAACACTAGAAAATATTCTGTAAGCCAAAACAACACGCAGCACATTTGTCATGAGGAAGTGCTAAGATGAAAAAAGTTACATAGAAATGGAAATACAACGATTAAAATGTACTCGTGTTCCCCATGTCAAGGGCTCATCCCAGGAAGTACGCATTCTTGGATTCCATGGACACTTTCCAGGCTTCCAAGCAGACTGATTTACTATAGGTGAAGATCAAGAGCAGCTCAGCTCAAATACCCTTAGACACACCTTTCTCCAACTTATTGTATTCGTTTTCTATAACAGCCACAATTAATCATCACCAATATAGCAGCTTTAAGTGCCCATTTATTATTTCCCAGTTTTCTTGAGTCTAAAGTTAGTGCAGTGTGGCTCAGCTGGTTCACTATCCCATGTTTCACAAAGCAGAAACCATTGTTTCATCAGGGCTGTGTTCTCTTCCACAGGCTCTGAAGATGAAACCCTTTACAAGCTCATTTAGGTTACTAGTGGAATTCACATGACTAGGTATCTAAATTCCTCACACCCTTGTAGGAGTTGTAGGTTGGGGATTGTTCTCAGCTTCTAGATTAGGAACTTTAATTCTATGTGCAAAGCTTTTTCAGAGGAGTAGCCATATTAGTATTTCACAAGTCAACCAGAAAACAGAAAACCTGGAGGGATAGCTTTAGAATTATGCCTACTGTATCAGTCAGTGATTCATCACTATAATGAATATCTGATTCAGGTTTCTTAGGAAGTAAAGAGATGTACTGAGTTCACAGTTGTGGAGGCCCAAGGCATGGCAGAGCAGGAGTGGGAGGAAGGATCACATCTCAAACCAGAAAGCAGAGAAGTGAGTGGGCCCAGATTCATACTTTTACAACAACTCTCACCAAGACTCAAGGGTCACACCAGAAACACCTTGGTCCCACAGGAGAGCACATCTCCAATAGGCTAAAGACCTCCCATTAGGCCCTACTCCCTGAACGTTCCACCACCTCCCAATAACACTAATCCAGGGGATCAGGGCAAACAAGGACCCCTAAGAGACAAAACAAGCCCAAACCACAGTTTCTACTATATCTATTTATATTCTAAGATGAAAAAATGTACATATACAATTATTCCAGTCTACCTAGCAATTGTTTCTCAGAGGAGATTCATGAAAGGGCACTGCTTTTATATGAGTTATTGCAGTTACATCTGTACATGACTCTGCTAAATAAATATTACAACCATCTCTATTATCAACAAATTGCAGCTCTGTAATTAAGTAACTTGTCTAGGAACACAAGAGCTGAAGGTGGGAAATTTAGGATTAAATCCAGTTTTTGAATCTAAAAAGTCCATTTCCTTTAATATTTCTGAAAGCATAGAACAATTAGCATATTTTTTAAAAAGCGGAGTTACTTAGTAATAATGAAAAGCAATATTGTTGTTTAAGTGGGGAAGGAGACTTATAAAGATTAATTGCTAATTTAGTTCTTTTTTTGTTTTCGAAATTACTGGAATTTTATTTGCCTCAGGCTTATGGCTTGCAACCAAAGACACTGTGCAAAGAAAGCAAAGACTAAGTACACTTAAGGGAGATGGTGAGAACAAACATTGGTGAATAAGAAATCAGGTGGACAAAAGAAGCCATCCAGTACATTATATAGATGGCAATACTCAATACTGTTTTCAACATAATTTTTTTAAAACCAAGAGCAAAAAAATTAAGCAATGTTTACAGTAGACATAAATCTTATACAATTTAAAAAGCATTTTTCAGATCATACAGTGTAAAGTGGAAAAATGTATATGTAGGTGAAATCTAACTACTGTACATTTATCACCTATCAAAGTTGCTTATATGTACCACCGTGTAAAAAAATAATACAGAACAAATAAAAATCTTGAAAATTTCCTGATGAAAAATAAAATAACCAGTGGCTTTTAATGGCTTCTCCTGGTTACCAGTGTTACAAAAGAGAAAAATCTCATCCAAACAGGTGATAAAACCAGGCACAAACGTTTACCAAGGGCGGGGGAGATGGCTCAGTAGAATAAGCACTTCCTGGCAAGCGCAAGGGCCTGAGTTCAATTCCCAGTTCCACAAAAAAAAAGAGAGAAAGAAAAAAGAAAAAGAAAAAAAATTACCAAATTAGACACCCATAGAAATATACTATTCTCCCACATTTTCCATTAAAAGCTTTTGTTTGCTTTAATCTTTGAACCTTTGAGGCCCATTTGGTCATAATATGTGACAAACTTTGTGTTTTTTATACCATAATATCATATGTTTGTCCGGCACACTAATTTAGTTCTTGGTATGGCTTATATCTAATGTTCCCCAAAGCTTCATTCCTCATAGGTGGGCTTTTGGGAGATGACTGGATCATGGATATGTGATACTGGATCACGGGTGTCATGCTGGATCAGTCCTTGATGGGTTTAGTGCACTTCTGGGTGCAGGTGATGGACTTAGTGAAGAGGGAGGACCTACCTTCTTTGTATAATATTTTTATTATACAAAAAACACTAGTAATATACCAGAGAACAAAACAGATTAAGGAAAAACCAAGCTCAGAAAAGAGGAGTCATACAAATGAGTCAGATAATGTAAGGGAAATGAGTGAGCTATGCAGCCTTCTGGAGAACCACCTTTCAAGCAGAGGGAAAAGCAAGTGCAAATGCCCTGAGACAGAGATGTGCTTTGAGAACTAGAACAGCAGGAGGCAGCTGTGGCTGTGGCAAGTAAACAAGGTAGGGGTAGCAGTAGGTCAGAAAAACTGGTGAGGCATGAGTTTTATATAATTTTAAAAAGATTGTGATTTCCTCCTGAAGTAGTATTTCCATCAGAGGGTTCTGAGTATAACATAAAAAGGGAGAGATATTTTATCCATAAATAAAAATGGAAGTTAAAGCACCTGTACGGATCCACAGTCCTGTTTGGTAATACCAAAATCAAACTGACAGAATCTATGAAGTTTCACTGCAAAAGTTGCCAAATCCAAACCACCAAAACAGACTTATTTTGCATTGAATTTATTCTTGAAGATTTGTGACTACCTCAGACATACCCATGACCCTCTCTGTCAAGGCTTTCAGTTAGTATCTAGTTAGCAAGCCAGTTATTTGATTTTAAATGCAGGACTGTTGAAAACTATTTGAGAATAAAGTGAGAAACCTTGTTGGTGAAAAAGCAATCATAATTTTGCACACTGACAAACTTCCACATGCAAATTTGAAAATAGTCAAATGTGCAAAATTTTCCAATGCAACACTTACCTATTGTTGTAGTCAGGGTTTACAAGGGAAAAAGATTTCATACAGGTGATAAAATTTATAGGGTTATTTTATAATATTCACCCAAAGAATCAAATGCAAAAGCACTAGACCCAATGAATCCAGGAGGCTTAGAACCCATGGCAATGTTTCTTGCACGTCTGTATCAAGGATCTACCCTGGGAAGGCCCAAAGGCCAGTGGTGGAAACTAGAAGGTCTGCACCAGCAGATGAAGGATCTGCACCAGCAGGCTGATGGATATGCACTGGAGCTAGGAAGGGACACTCAATGTTAAGGACCAGAGCTCCCCTGAAAAAAGCCAGTCATCCTCAGCAGTGGTAAAGACCCAAACTCCTCCAAATATGAGAACACCTGAGCTTTTATCTATGTATCTTCTCTAGAGAATGTCAGCTTAACTCAATTACATCTATTTCTCATGTAAGGAAATATTAGGGTTTGTTCCACACTGGTGCTGTGTAGAGGCATAAAGTTTCACTATTTAATTTTCGTGTCTGGAAGGAAAGAAGCTTATAATTATGCCATGAGGTATAACTATAATTAGGTTTTCTAATACCATACACATCCCTATGATCCAATTGTAAAATAACAGAGTCCTTGTACTGTATCATTGGGATGCTTTTCCCCCTTGGAACATTGCTTTTTCCTCAGACCTCAGGAAATAAGAGAAAATGTTATGTTCTTTTAATAAAGAAAACTTAAAAAAAATAAAAAAAATAAAGAAAACTTAAGTTAATATAATTGTGATTAGTATTTAGCACTGACAATTTCATACAAGCTTGTTAATGCTTAAAAATCACTATTATAGCTCTGAATTAATCCAAAAAAATATGTAATTTTAACCTATACCTCTGGTGATGCTAATGAGATGCAATAATACAACTTCCTAACTGGGGCTGTACATACAACTTTGCACAAGCTCCTTTACACTTCCGCTTTGTCAAATTTATACTTTACATAATTTATAGTTTACTCAAAGCAGCATGTTTGCATTCTGGGGTGGGGGCCAAGGCAAGGGAATATATATACTAAAACTACTTTCTCCAACCCACACCTAAAAATGACTAAGGTATTTGACTTATATAGAATGTTGTGTGTAACAGCTTATATAATATATGATACTGGGGCCGGGGATATAGCTCAGCAGCATAAGCACCTGATTGACAAACACAAGGTCCTGAGCAGGATCCCTGGTACCAGACACACACACAGAGAGAGAGAGAGAGAGAGAGAGAGAGAGAGAGAGAGAGAGAGAGAGAGAGAGTTCCACTTTTCTAGATTGGTGCTGTTTCTGATAAGAGGGGACAGGGAAGAGAGAATAAAGAGGAAGGGGAAAGGAGAAGGAGGAAGAAGGGCAAAAATAAAAAGGAGATGAAGAGGAGAAAGGGGAGGGGAAAGAAGAGGAAGAGGAAGCAACTCAGAAGAGGGGAAAGCTAGTGCTACCACAGCTCCCTGATGCAGTAGTGTGTGCCTGTAATTCCAGGCATCTGGGATGCTGAGGGTCAAATGTTTGGGGCCAGACTGCGCAACTTAGAGACACTCTGTCTCAAAATAAAGTAAAAACAGTTGGTAATATAGTGCAATAGTAGAGTCCTTGCCTTAGCATGAACAAGGGCCTGAGTTAAATCCTCAATATAATTTGAAAAAGAAAAAAAAAAAAAAAGCATTTCAGTTTTTGTCCACATGATTTAAAATCACAGTTACCATTCCAAGCATCAAATAATCTAAGAAAAACCCAGGAGGCTTTTAGGAAAAAGAAAAAGGTATGAGAAAAAGGGTACACAAACATGCTGATAACACCTTGAAATGATAAAATGCATAATAAATTTTATTCTAAAACATTTCAAGAGCCAACTTCTACTCAAACATATCTGCTGCATTACTAAAAATCTCAAGAGTCATGCACACTTTATACATTGAAAACAACCAGGCATATGGAGGATACTGAGGCTATAAGGAAGAAAATAAGTGGTTCTAGGGAATAAAGGGATCAACTTTCAAATAAGAAGATCCCTTAAGTCAAGATGAGATTCTCAGCTCCTTTATTGAAGAGTAAAATTGGTGAACCAATTTGGAAACTAAAGGAGAAAAAATTCCCAACTATTTAAAATATAAGAAGGCATTTCACATTCTGGTAATTGAGTTTGACCCAAGTAAATCTTAACGACTCATTTCTTATTTAAAAAACCTACAGACAGATATTTAGCACTTAAATTTTTAAAATGGGACTTAGTGCTGAATAGTTTTCATGATCTTACCTAAACGTAAAAATAACCTGAGTATAAAGCTGATATTCAAGAGGCAGGGCCAGCCAAATAGCTCAGTGGATTAAAGTGCCTGCAGGCCCAGGGGCTGTGGGTTCAATCCTAGGGCCTGCCGTGCTGGCCCTGTCCCCAGGGCGCACTGAGATGGCAATTGAGACTGGGCGTGGGGGCGCGTGCCTGTAATCCCAGCTCTTGGGAGGCTGTAAATAGGTGCCTCACTACAAGCTTGATCTAGTAGTGAGACCCTGAACACCCTGTAGACCCTTCCCCAAAATACAAAAAAAAAGGGCAGCATTCTTTTAATAGATGTGTACATGTCACCATCTCCATTAAGTATCATGCATTCCACTTTAAATTCCCAGGTCATTCCCTTTCCTTGTGTGAAAGTACTATCACCATGATGTTACACCTAAAGCCTTTCCTTTGATAAAAATTTGTTCTTTGATTTAAAGATAATCAGCTATTAAGAGATTTCTAAAGCAGTCCCCCCTTCTTAAATACATAAGAAGCTACTTGTGAAGGATTTTCAAATAAGAGAACTCAAGGCAATTGCAGATTTTAAAATTTAAAACAATCAAGCTCACTTAAACATTATCAGTAAGCCTTACTTCAAGATTTTGGAGTACTTTGAAGGATGGTTGGAAGAAATAAAAGACTTTAAAATTCTTAATCCTTTTATCTACCCATCCTTCTGGACATACAATATATGCCAAAACTCACATGAAACATCACTACTCCTCTTTGGAGTATAGACCTATGTGTATTAATTTATCAACTTCCAACAATTCCAAGAAATAATCCAGTTGAAAACTGAAGCATACAGGTTAGATGATTTGTTGTTGGTAATTCTGGGAGTCATTATAGCTTGCTCTCTCCAGGTCAATGCTTCAAAGTTAGAGCTTTGTCTACAAGTAACCTCTAAGAGAAAAGCTTCCAAAACAACATAAATCCAGATGGTAAACAACATTGGACAAGAGACATTGCCTATTCCCTTTGTTTCATGTAAACAATGAAACAGGTGCTGGGGACATGGCATAATAAGTAGAATAAGTGCTTGCCTGGTAAGCACAAGGCCTTGAGTTCAATCCTCAGTTCTGTTAAAAAAAAAAAAAAAAAAGAAAAAGAAAAAAGAAACAATAACATGAGATTTCATTTTGAATTCTTAACTCCTGTAAACCTATCTTTATACCAAATCTCTAGAAAAATTTTAACTGGTAATATAAGCTATGCCAACAATTTTCTGGGTATTACATGGCAATCCAAAACTGGCTTTCTACTCAATAATAACACATGTCATCATTAGCAAAGAATGGGAACATTGCTAAAGACTCAAGTCACAATGATATGTCTTTATTTCAATATTTATGTTTCATTAATATACAGAAGTGAATGCCATTGTTCTTCGCTACTAGTGGGCAACTCAGGGAGACAGACAGATGTCAGAAATATAAATAAAAACATGTCCATATATATACATACATGGATATGAGTATTAATAAAAAATCTTACAGAGAAAACAGAAACCTACACTGGAGGTTTCATTTCTTCAACAGATCTTGAAATTAATCTATCAATCACAACAATGCTACTGAAAACCCGTATGTCATTATGCCAAGAAAATACTCCAAAACCAACAGACACATTCAGGAAGCTGCTTTAGTCACTAGGTTAGTTACTAATTCTAAAATATTAAGTGTTCATTGTTTATCATTAAATTTTAATTTCACAGTTTAAGTTCAAAGCACTGTCAAGTACTGTTTTTTCAGTTCACACACTGCAATTTTATGAAATGCAGTAGACAACTTGCTTGAAATAAAAGAAATATACTTGCCAAAAGGATCAGAAAAGTCATTATAAAGTGGAGACTTTTATTTTCTCAAATTAAAAAATATTTCTTCAATAGAAATGCAACCTTGCGAACAGATAAAAAGATTTTAAATTCTGGTCATCTGTCTCTGTGGTGCATTATTATTCAGTAGAGAAAAGCAGATGATTTGGGTCAAGGTATCTTTTGCTTTCAATCCTGATTTATGATTTCCTCTAAAAAAAAGAAAAAGCACATTTCTGCCAATAGTCAGACAGCAAGGCCTAGCTTTTATAGCAAAGAACTTTAGCAATCTTTTTTGCATATAATAGTCTCTGCTATTTACCTCACTCAAATAAAACACCAAACAGATAATGAAGTAGTCTATAATCCTGGCAGGTTCTGTACAATATAAGGAATGAGAAAAGACACACTGAAAGAAATAGCCAGGGTATTTCAGTTCTCTTCAGAAACAGGCAACAATGCTTTCTATGACTTCTATCACAGAAAAGACTGTCTTTTTGCTAACTTTCCCTTTGTCTGCACAAAATGATTTCATTAAAGAACCAGGGAGCTAGTTATTTTATAAAACCATAAAACCTTACTCTTGGAGGGGGCCACAGTCAACAGCAGGTGCAAAGGCTATTTCCTAAGACATTTTGGTAAATCCTGGGGTGGGGTCTGTCCCCTTAAAGAATAGCTCCTTTCTGTGACTTCCCAGTACCAGCCTAGCCCTGCCACCAAGTTTCCTCCAAGGATTGTTATTATGGATTAAAAAAGGATAAGCTATTTCTTCTGCTACTTGGCCACGAGACAAATGTTTAATAATAGCAGCCCTGTCTTCCTTAACCTAGGACTCTCCAGCTCCAGTTCATCCAACCACTCCCACCAGGACACAGTCTTAGGTCTTTCCATGCCAATTCAGCCACATTCCTGTAAAATAGAGCATATACAGTCCAAGCACAAAGTTCCAGATATGAATCTCTGTTGGAAGCACAAAGAGACCATTATGTCAAGACACCAGATGCTGACTTGCATTAAATCTGTTACCTTCATTAGCAGCAAAATTACAAGTTTGGTTTCTGTGGAACTATAGATTTCTTAAGTTTCTTTTTTGTCTTTTGTTTGTTTTGTTTTTGTTTTGTAAAACAGTGTCTGTCTCGTTATGTAGTTCAGACTGTACTTGAACTCACTATGCACCCTAGGCTGGTATCATATCTTTAAACAATCTTTCTATCTCTGCCTCTCCAGTGCTAGGATTACAGGCATGTGTCCCCACAACCAGCCTAATTACTTAGGTTTTAATCAAACAAAATCATCCCCATTTTTAGCTCACTGTTTGACATGCAAATTCATAATACCAGGACATACAGCTCTATGAACTGTCTTATCAGCTTCAGTTTGCTATGTCATCTTCTCCAAATTATTCTCTGAGTTCTAACTGCCATCAATTCTCTCCTTTGTTTTAACCAGAACTCCCAGGAGTCACAGATAAAAATGGTGAGTGCATCAAAATTCCAAATCATTTCCTCCTAATGTACATTTTCTTACCAAAGGCAATACAGGTTTTTAGAAAGCAACTGTTTTCAATGGAGTGAACAGTTTCACTAGGATGAGAAATCTGGCAAGTGACAATATGGAAGGAAAGACTCATTGGTAAAAACAATTGCACTGGAATAACTGCTGTCTATCAACACTCACGTGCTGCTATGGTAGCACTCACACAGAGCCCTCTCTGTTGATATACCCCAGCAGCTGAGCACTGTACATTCAGGTTTAACTGTGACAGGCTACAGTCTGGACACTTGATCTCTAAAAGGTCTGCCATCACTGTACTACAGTTTTCTTGATTACACCAAACTGTGCATTATCTCTGAGACTTAATAAGAATGTTAATGGAACAGCCAGTCTTAGACTATTTAATGCAAGAATGTATATCTAAGCATTCAAAGTTAACCAGATGGACACTGATGAGCAGCCCTTGGTATCAATTGTTTTAACAGTGGAACTCCTATGTTTTTTTTCCTGCCCTGCTCAGTTCTGTGAAGCAGCACATTTACCCAAGATACTTAAAGAGATTCTGATAAACTGCTTCAGAATTTTTAAAATAACAGATTTAACTACAAGGCATTTTAGTTATTCAAATTGGAAGGCAGAGTGGAGGAAACAAAAGAATACCCCGGAACTATTTGAAGACAAGGGCACATTGAAATGCCCTAAGAGAGACCAAAATGTATATTAGGTAGTATGAAATAGGAAGAAATTGTTCAAATGGGGAGGGGAACAAAGGAGAGGGATGAGGGAAAGGAAAGAAGGGAAAAGTAAAAAAAAAAAAAAACCCAAAAAACAATGGCAACAAAGCTTTCACAACTTTTTTTTCTTTCATTTTAAAGGACTGAACTCAGGGCCTTGTGTTTGCCAGGCAAGCGCTTACTCTACTAGCTAGCTCCCCAACCCCTAAAACTTTTATAAATGGGAGGGGAGTAAGGGTTGAAGGGAGGATAGGGGACTAGGAAAAAAACAATGAAGTTATATCACATGCTAGTACAAATTCTTTATGATGAATGTGATTATTACGTATTTTGAAAATGTAAGTCCTAGCACGTGAATGGGACTGCCCAAGGCCCTCCAGATCCTCATTTCAGCCAGTTCTAGGCCCAGCATATGAGTGGGATCGCCTGGAGTCCTCGGGATCCTCACTCTGGCCAGTGCCCAGGCCTGGCATGGATGTGGAGCTTACCCTGCAGCAGAACTCCCTGCAGAGAGGCTAGAGGCAAGACCCATCCAGCTGATTCAGGAGCAGAACATCTTGCAAGAGTGGCACAGAGGGTTCACTTCCAAGGGCTACAGTAGGAAGAAGTGAGGCACAGCAGCCAGACCCAAGCCACACCTACCTGGATGAGTTTCAAGTTGGTAGATCCAGACCTGGTGCTAAGGTAATAACTCTACCAAAGCTCTACACCAAAGATCAGAAGACAGTACTATACAAAATGACAAAGAGAAGGAGCAAAATGCATTCTCAGGCCATGAGCCCACTCAGAACAAATGCAGAAGACACTAGCATAGAAGAAATTGGAAATCACACACCTGAAATCTCTGAAATAATAGTGTCTGAAGTAAAGAAACGACTGCAGAAAGGTATAGAGGGAATTAGATCAGAAATAATTTTTGAAGTAAAAAAAGAAATGATAATTATAATAGAAGTACTAAGTGCTTCTAAGGAAGACACTGATAAAGCAATAGAGCAGAATATAAAAATTATGGAGTCCTTGAATAAGCAATATAGGAAAGAAATTGAACGCGTGGAGCACATTCAAAGTGATACACAGGAAATTAAAACCTCAATCACAAGCTGGTAAAACCTGAAATTGAATGAAAATGAAAATAGACTTTCAGACCTTAAAGACACCACTGCAGCTTATGAAAAGGTACGAAAAGATCTCTTAAAAACAACTAGGATGCAAAAAAATAATTCAACATCTGCAAGATGAACAATGTAAGAATGCATCAACGAGAAAGAAAGAGTCAATACAAATGATATAAAAGAATATGGACAGAAGTAATGGCAGAAAACTTCCTAAATATGGGGAATCAATCTGACATTCACATAACCAAAGCATGTAGAACTCCAAGTAACATCAATCAAATAAAAAACACACCCAGACATACAATAATAAAGATCCCAGAAATTCAGCACAGGAACAGTATATTAAAGCTACTAGAGAAAAGAAACAGACCACATTTACAGGAAAACTCATATGAATAATGGCAGATTTCTCTTCACAAACCATTAAGTCAAGAAGAGAATGAAACAAAGTACTTCAATCTTGCAAGAAAACAAATTGTAACCCAGACTGATACACCCTGTATAACTCTTTCAGCTTTAATGGAGAAGTGAAATAATTCCATGACAAAGAACAACTAAAGAATTTTATGATGACAAAGCCAAACCTACACAGACTACTAAAAGATGTTCTAGAGAGGGATCAAAATGCCACAACTCGACCCAGTCCTAGCCCAGGTCCAGTGAGTGTGTGGAGAGCTTGCTGCTAAACTGCGCCGGCGGGACCAGTCCC
>NW_004524610.1:18497825-18511839 GCF_000260255.1 Octodon degus
TTGAAGTAAGAAAAAGTTTTCATGATAGTAAAGAAGTACTAAGAATAAAACATAAGATAAATTTTGGAATGACAAACAAATGACCAGTACTTCTAACAGTTTGGAGATAGGATATCACACAAAGTTCTAGTGTGTCATGGACATGGATAATGTCTATAACACTTACTGTTGTCCAGGTTCACCTGTGGGAATGAGCTACTACTATTTCCTTGTTATCCACCCTGTAGACCCAGAAGAATCATGACCCATAGGTTGTAGGAAAAGTCCATTTGTAGAGTATGCTGGCTGATGGAAATATTTAGCTGCTGTATACAAAAGAATAACTGAAAGAGTACTTTTGCATACCTTTTATTCTCCTGTGTTTAATTGTTTACCCTATTTGGTGGGTTTTTTCCATTCTCACTCATGGAGTTATGGTCATTTTGCTCCATCTCTAGAACATCTTTTAGTAGTCTGAGTAGGTTTGGCTTTATCATCATGAAATTCTTAAGTTGCTCTTCGTTATGGAAGTATTTCACTTCTCCATTATACTTGAAAGAGAGTTTTGCAGGGTATATCAGTATGGGTTGCAATCTGTTTTCTTACAAGACTGGAAGTACCTTGCTCCATGCTCTTTTTGCCTTGATGGTTTGAGAAATCTGTCATTATCCTGATGGGTTTTCCTTTAAATGTGATTTGTTTCATTTCTTTAGCGGCTTTTAGTATATTGTTCCTGTGCTGAATTTCTAGGATCTTGATCATTACATGTCTATGTGTGGTTTTAATTGGGTCAATGTTATTTGGAGTTCTACATGCTTCGGTTACATGAATGTCAGATTGTTTCCCCATATTTGGAAAGTTTTCTGCTATTATCTCCATCCATTTTCTTTTTATATCATTTGTATTGACTCCTTCCTTCTCATTGATGCCTAGTAGTCTCATATTGTTCCTCTCCGCATCATCTTGCATGTATTGAATTATTTTTTCCTGCATCCTAGTTGTTTTTAAGAGATCTTTTCTTTTCACTAGTTGCAATGGTGTCTTTAAGGTCTGAAAGTCTATTTTCATTTTCATTCAAACATTTCTGCCAGTTTGTGATTGAGGTTTTTAATTCCTATCACTTTAGATCTGCTTCATGCATTCTATTTCTTTCCTATATTGCTTATTCAAAGATTCCATCATTTTTGCATTTTGCTCTACTTTTTTATCAGTGTCTTCTTTAGAAGCACTTAGTACTTCTTTCAGTATAGTTAGCATTTCTTTTTTTACTTCAGAAATTATTTCTGATCTGATTTGTTGTACGTTATGGGTCGGTGCCAAAAGAAACAACGAGAAGACCTGATGAATGTAGCTTCAGAGGTCTCACTGAGATTAGTCTCTCTCCATGTGAGCTCAGAGGCTCAGAAGCATCATCTCACATTTATTGAGGGCTAAAGGCAGGCTAAGGAATGTGCATAATTACCTAAGTGAATGCAGACTACTATCTCTATTGACTTCCACTATTTGCCTAACACTAGGCTCACACAAATGCTAGCTGATAACATCCCAAGCAAGGGATCAAAGAACAGGGCGCCAGAAGGAGAAGCTGTTATCTGCAGCCTTGAATCCCAGCTTGCTGGGGATTTACAAGTGAGAGACAGCAGCTCTCCTTGGTCTCTGTCTATTGCTCCCTGTTCCCTTGGGACATTAGGCTTTTGTTTCATATCTATATTTCTATACTGATTTCCTCTATACCTTTCTGTAGTTGTTTCTTTACTTCACACGCCATTATTTCAGAGATTTCAGGTGAGTGATTTCCAATTTCTTCTATGCTAGTGTCTTCTGCATGTTCTGGGTGGACTCAGGGCCTGAGACTGCATTTTGTTCCCTCTCTTTGTCATTTTCTTTCTTTTTTTTTTTTTTTTCTTTGTCATTTTCTACACCACTGTCTTCTGACCTTTGGTGTAGAGTTTAGATAGAGTTATTACCTTAGCATCAGGTCCAGATCTACCAAATTCAAACTTGTCCAAGTGGGTGTTTCTTGGGTCTAGTTGCTGTGCTGTACTTCTTCCTGCTGCAGCCCTTGGAGCTGAACCTTTTACGCTACTCTGGCAAGATGTTCTATTCCTGGATCAGCTGGGTGGGTCTTCCCTCTAGCCTCTTCACAGGGAGTTCTGCTGCAGGTTCCATGCCAGGCCTGCGCTCTAGGGCAGGCCCCGGACCGTCTCAAACACCGGGCCTGGGCTCTGGATCGAATATATTTCCATATATTTTACAGAGCAGTCCATTATCCCATGTAAATTCTAAGCTAATATGTGTAATAAGCAGATGTCTCAGCTAGGGCAGCCTTTTTCGAAGATTAGGGGCTATAAGTAGAGGCATTCTCAGCTGGGATAGTGTGTGAGTACCCAAAGCCCTTTGCTAGGATATGCAGCTGCTTTAAACATTCCTACATCCTATGTGGGGCTATGTAGAGCCTACCTCACTGTTAAAATTGAGCTCAGGCTCAAAGTTTGTGTGGGGCAGCATGATGAGATCATAAGAAGGTGGTTTTTACAAATTCAGTTATGACTCCTGTCATGTAATACAAACCATTGAGCACTTATGCTCAACTAAGCCTTTCATAATAACTCATTTTCTGAGGTCCAACATTTAAGTCCCATCTGAGTGACAGAAGTCTGGTGGTCCCAATGCCTGTCCTTAACTACTATCTCCTGCCTCTCAAGGACATTATGTAACACTGGCTTAAAGGAACCAAGGCTCTCCCCTGTTTTGAGGGTTTGCCTTCTAAACTCAAGAGGAGAGAGGGAGGGCCAAGGAAGAGGAGTAAAAGAGCAGGGAAGTTCTGTGTGGAGTGAGATTTTCTGTGAGTTTCCAAGCCCAATTTTTACTGCCTCTTTCTTAGGACTCTAGCCAGTCTTAATTGACAATGTTGTTTACTTTACTTTTTCCATTTCTTATGTTGATGTATTTCCCAGAATTCCAGGTAACATTGTACAGATAAATTCTGGTTCTGCTTTTTTGACATACTTCATCCTTGTTCAAAAATTCTAGTTCTAGGGACTGGGGAGATGGTTCAGTGGAATAAGCGCTTCCCTGGCAAGCGCAGGGCCTGAGTTCAATCCCCAGTTCTGGAAAAAAAAAAAAAAAAAATTCTAGTTCTTCAAAAGTTTCTCTCCTAACAGTCACTTCTCTCTGCACAGTACACTTTCTACCCAGGAAACTCTTCTGTCACCTTTTGCAGAGATGAGTCACAATGATAAGGCATAGCTGGAAACTCATCTGAATTGTATAATAGGTAATCTCCTAACTCCAGAATGTCAATGGTAAATGCACATACGCGGGAGTATTAGAAAGATGGAGAAGACAAAGAAACATATACATCAAGTAGCACTCCCTACGCTGCACTCTCAGATCACCACCAAATAGTCTAATGGTCACACAGGGTAAGAACATCCAAGTTCAAAGCTCCTGAAAAACAGTGCACATATCCAAATTTTGCCATCAGCCTTTCCTTCACAGCAGAATTTCTATGCTATTTTTTTTCTCATCTGAGCAAACGTCAAAGAGTTTTATTTTGTACAGTGTCTTACTTTAGCAAGCAAGTCACCTATTTCACATCTAGTGAACAAATCACTACATCCCTCCAAGAGGTTCAGAGATGGGTGCTTTTTATGTAAAACCTGTCACCATGGCAGCTTTAGTCAGTCCATTTTATTAATTAATAACAGTGACTTTTTTTCTTTCCATTACATCCATAATGGAAACAGGGTAATAGTATCTTCCACAATGTGACTTTACAGAATTCCTGGATAGCAATGCAGATCTATAAGAGTTATCTAAGAGTTGATGGGGATGTACTGGTGAGCCAAGTTCACTGGTCAAATACACATGTGCCCACTTTCACTTCAAGCTTCCCTACCCCCAGTCCCTGTAATGCACCCAAACTATTAAGACAAACAATGGCAAGCACAGCCCCACTACCTCCTTCACTTACTCAGAGATAGAAAATGCAGACGGAGCACTACATTCATTTTTGCAAAAGACTTAATCTGTAATTGAAAAAGAGATTACATATAATTATGTATGATTCAGGCATTGTTTACTTATCCCACTTATACCACAAACCATGTTTAAGTTCAGAAATTTGCCAAATACAACTGGTTTTTAGAAATCCCAGAAAGCTGATTCCGTTCTTTAGTCCTCTACCCCGAAGGCACATTGGCCTATCTCTTGGTAAAACAACTCCTAAACTCTATCCCCAACTATAACTAAAATATGACATCAGGGTTCTGGAACTTCAACAGAAGTTAAGCCCTCCCATATTTCATCTCCATTCCTAGAGTGTCCTAGAAGTTTCTGAGTTTGGTAGTTTCTGTGTCTTACCTACTGCCTGCCTTTTGTGTTGATGACCCTCTAGTTCTGTTAATATTCCAGAAAAATCTCCTTTGTATGTACATAATTATTAATGTTCTGAACATGCAATAGTTTATGCTTGGGGAAAATTAGTCAATTTGGGGTCAGGCACTTCACAAGTATAGAACCTAATCCATAGTCAAGTATAAATATTATCCAAGTACCTTATAAACTTCCACAAAGTTAGAAGTTGGCTAGCAATTAACAAAGGAGGTTATGATCTTTTCTTCAGTTTTGCTATGGGATTTAGGCTTTCCAACACTGAAGATAAAAGAACTTACCATATATCAATTCCTGGTACTCCCTACTTTTGTTTCTTTTTCAAGGGGTTAGATTCTTTGGGGCAGAATGTTAGATGCTGTATTACTTCACCTAACCTCTTTTTTAGTCAGTGTTCCCCTACCTCATTCCCGATGGCTCACAGGCTGGCCATCAGCCACATGCAGCACATTACATTGCCCAAAGTGATGGCTTAAGAGAATGGCTAGCTGTCAATGACTGGCTGGTGGAGATATATAAAGGCCCAGCCCCATCATTCAACTGGGGACAACTGAAAAGAGCCATCCAAGATGCACAGCAGCACTGAAATGGTCTTCTTTCTTCCTGACAGGTATAGCTCTTAAAACCTTTCAACATCCAACTCCTGGTTTCAGAGTGTACTTTAAGGGAACTCAATCTAAGAGGGGTAGCAACTATCTAGAGGAAAGTTATTTTAAAATATATTGAGAACTGCCAGAGGTTCAATTAAATTAAAACCTGCATTGTATGCAATTAAAAACTGCAAATATTTAACAAACCATTCAGATAACTTTATGCACAACTACCCAAGGCAGTCAACAGGTATAAGAGTTAAATGATACACAGGACTACTACAAGTTCATGCCAGGGCAGGAAGACATAACAAAGCTATTAAGTTGCATATCACAACATCATGTCACATTATAAATTGTCACCAGTACAAGGGATGCCAATCTTCACTATCACAAACACAGTCTTATTTGTTTTAGAATCTCAAATCCTAGCAGACTGCTATTCTAAAGTTACCTGGAGAAAACAGTTATATATGGAAGTATGAAATTAGGTCACAAATCGGTAGAATTCTCACCCTGACAAACTCTCTATGCTGAGATCTGTGAAGTAAGCAACTACATTGTGGACAGCAATGTGTAACAGTAAAACTGTGCTTAAATACCTGTCAATCTGATCTTCTAAATGCATACTGCTTCTAATGTCATACCAATTATTGCTGTACTCTCTTTAAAATAAATGTATGTAAAAAAAGGTAATAAAAGTAAATGAGGGACAAGAAAAACAAAATGTAGCAGGATTATACTGCTAAAATGTTGGATGGGGTTTGATTTCCAAATTTCTGTGTAAAAATGTATAATTGTTATTTAACATTCTATAGAGCATCCATGTTGTCAGAAAATAGCAATTTCCTTTTATGTCTAAGATATGTGATATTCAGACAGATATCATTAAACTTCTCTTCTGGATGTTTAACAACTAAATTTTACAGACCAAAAATTAGACAGAAACATGGGCTAAAAAGATAGCCAATATTTTGGCCCTAGCCCTTCGAGGTCAGTGAGGACTCAGGACATAAAAGAACCTCTGCTGTGACATCCTGTAACTAAGTGGTGTCCCAAATTTTCTGATAAGATTATGGGGCCACAGAGGAAAGTGGTCAATGATGCATAGTGTACCTAAGGAGTCACCTAGGGAGAAAAAATTCTCTCAGGCTTTCACAAAGTGCAAATTGGTCATACAATGGCCATGACTCATCCAGATGGCAGACACTGACAAAAGATCCACATGGTTCTAGGGTAAATATTGAGGGGATTTGACTGACCTTATCAGATAGCAAAAGTTACATTTTTAATTATACATGTCTTGCATTAACTTGGTCTTAACCACCCAGCAGAAAAGTATAACTACGAGGTACAAAAAGTAAAGCCATATTAATAGGCTGAGCTGTAAAAGGCTCAAGGCAACAACTTCTGACAATTGTCAGTTCTGCTGATAACTCACTACTATTATGAACTACTGGACTATATTGTGTTATCTTTCTGAATTCAAGATACAATATTTGGACTGGCATCAAGTATGAAAAGGTTCTTTAAAGGCTTCTCCAACTACAGCTTCTCTAACAGCAACGGAACACCCATCTCTCCATCTCTAACAAAACAAAAAAGAAAGGGGGATATAAATAAAGGACCATTTTGTAGGGGGGAAATGATAGGATATACGACTACTTTCTCTTAGTTCAAGGAGAAGAAAGGTTTGTACTAATATTGTTTAGACAAGATATCATGTCTGCACCTTGTACTCTGAATAACTACTACGAAGACAACAATATGCAATGTATTAATTATTGTAACTGTCTTACTTGTTTTGAAACTGTTTCATTGCTATTTTACCTTTTTTTCTCATTAAAATGAATAAAAAATTTACAAAAAGGAAATGAAATCACAAACATCTTGTTCTCAACATTTCAAACTTTTAAGGACAGGACACAATGCCCGAAGCTGACAGACACTTATTGTACTACCAAGAGAGCAGTTGTCAAGGCTGGGGCAGTACTCAGGACTTCTGTATTGCCTTGCCAGGATACAGCACCATCTTCTGGGAAATACTGAAGATTCACACATGTTCCACCTCGTCAGGGGCAGATAGTAGACTGAGAGCTGTCATTGTAACAGACATCAGAGGAAAAGCAGTGCATTTCTTATTACAAGATATTTAAGCTCAAAATGTTAAAAATGTATACAACATGTTCCATATAGAAATTCAACTTAAATACCTTTGTGTAATATTTTACTGCATTTTATATTTGATCACATTTGACCCTGAAAGCCCTGCCTATGCAAACTGGCCTGGGGTTGCCGAATTAACTTTATAACTGGTTAAATATCCACCAAGGATTACACAACTAACTCATCAATATTCAGGTCAGAATAGCAAATTTGCACTTCATTCAGAGTTCTCTCCTATAAAACTATCAAATGTGTCCATGGAATTTTTGACATTTAGGTAGAAAACTCCCCCAATACCTGTTCCCCCATGTTGTCTAACTTCTACCTTCATACTATAGGAACACATACTATCAGTGGTACAACATTCTGACTAGGGCACTCTCTCGCTCCTTAGTCCTTCCTCCTCCAATTCTCAAAACAACTAAGACTGTGATACAGATCCCAACTTCTGAGTTTCATTGATAAATGGCTAAGGGGGTTCAAGCTGTATGACCACCAGTATTCAATGTCTCTCACTAATCTGATTCAAGTCAACTGTATAACACATGTGGGGGTGCTTTAAAGAGGTCATATAATTCCCAGGCAGTAACTGTTCTTAGAAAAGCCTCTGTCTCTAGTCATCAAGTTTTTTTGTTATTGGGGTTTTTTTGTTGTTGTTTTTTGCTTTTTTTGTTTTTGTTTTTGTTTTTTGTATTTTAGGGAAGGGTCTAGAGAGTGTTCAAGGTCTCATGACTAGATCAGATTTGTAGTGATCCGCCTGTTTACAGCCTCCCAAAAGCTGGGATTACAGGCATGTGCCACCATGCCGTCTCAATTACCATCTCAGCATGCCCTGGGGCGGGGCCGGCATGGCAGACCAGTAATTGAACTCCTGGTCTCTGTGCCTGCTTGTAGGTGCTTTAAACTTCTGAGCTATTTGGCCATCACTGCCACTGGGTAATGAATTTAAAGTTCTCAGAACAGATTTACAGATGTCAATTTCAGCAAATAAAAGTCCCATCTAACATATCTTTTCCTACATAACAGTACCACAGTGACTTATTAAAAATGCAACAATGACTTCAGGGACACACAAATAATTTATTTAGTTTTTTTTTTTTTTTTTTGTACTAGGAATAGAACTCATGACCTTGTGCTTGCCAGGCAGGTGCTTATTCCACTGAGCTATGTCCCCAGCCCCCACAAAAATAATCTAAAAGGCTCATGGCATAATTTAAAGAACAAAGGTCTTCCAAAAGAGCTCCATCTTTATAAGAAAAGCACCTAAATTCAGATTATAATTCTAACATTTATAATTACTTGGCTCAATTAAAATGTAATAGACTAAATAAACATGCAAAATAAATTCACGTTCAACATTTTAGGCAGAAGTGATTTAATATTTATGGTGTTCTTTTTATGTGGTAAATAAGGTCTGGCATAAGCACCAATCAAATTTAACCTAGTTTTTAAATGGTATGAAGAAATTTTACTTTGCAACTTTTTCAATTACTGAGCAACTCTGTCTCTTTCTTTTTGTATTTTGGGGAAGGGTCTACAGGGTGTTCAGGGTCTCACAAATGATACAGGGAGAAAAACTGGTCTCGGGTGGGTGACCTCCAAACCATATAGGAAACCTCCAAATGACAGAGAAAAATGATCTCTGAACCTGACCTGCACGAGTTCGTGTTCTCAAAAACCGAAGAATGAATTTTAGGAACAAACAGAGGTTATGAGCAGAATATATTTATTGAGAGAAAGAAAGCTCCTGTCCATGAGATGGACAGGAGGGGGGTACGAGCGGGTAGTTCCCCGGGAAGCTGTCTCTTCCAGGGACTTTTATAGTGTAAAACCATGTGGGGCAAAGGTGGAGAGTAGCAACTCTGTCTCTTCCTTTGATTTTCTATGTTTTTATTTTTAAACTGCTGTGTGACCTGTATGTTTATAAAGCATGAACAGGAAACAAGTCCATGAATGATGCCAAAAATCTCAACTATGTGTAGAGAAATGAGTGAGTTATTGCCCTTCAAGAGAACTGCCTATATTTTCACATGAATATGTAGACAAAACATGTTTTATATTGGCTATGTGTACAGTTCAAAGCTGAGAATTCATCTTGAAGTTATCTAAGTCAAAGAATTTTAGAGAAAGGGGTGACTTATTCACAAAAGGAAAGAAAATCTACTGAAAAGGAAAATGTCAGTTTTAAAAACAATGCTTCTTGCACTGAAATGTAAGTATTGAGCTATATCCTGAGCGCACTCCCCCCTCTTTTTTTAACTTTACAGCTGTGCTTGCTAAATTGCCCAGGCTGCCCTTGAATTTGCAATCTTCTTGCAATGTCCTAGGCAGCTGAGATTACAAGCATGCACCACTGTGTCCAGCTACTCTGAAACTTTTGAACAAAAAGAAAAAGCTGCATTTTTGGCTTTCAGACTAGGAAACAATAGTTACTAAGCTCTAACAGTGGCAGGGCCATATACTTCACTAGATGTCATACATATACTACCTCCATTTAATCTTTCTAATAATCTTACACGCAGATACTAGAGCTCAGGCTAGATGAGAAATAAAACCACAGTACTATAATAAAACTATGTTGGGATTCTATACAAGATATGCCTGACTCCAAAGCTAAAGTAGCTGGTCCTGCTACTCTATGCCTAACAGTTCCACTAAGAAATTACAAGTACAAATAGTAATAATGGAATTGTTTCCTAAGTAAAACAGATCGGCCCTGCAGTCAGAAGTTCTAAACTTCACAGATGCTTCCAATAAGAAGTAGTTTCCTCCAAATTAATGAAGATGAAAACAGTATTTAGCCTTATAATGTTGAGAAGAGAAATACCTATAAAACCACAAGGGCAAGGAAAAAAGCCAAGTAAGAGTAGTTCTTGTTCCCTCCCTCTTCAAGCTTAGGTTAATGCAGCAGGCTTATCACTCCTTGCTATGCCATCTATATAACCTTCACAATGCTCCAAGAACACAGAATTCTAGTTAAGATGCATGGGTGTTCAGCAAGACTAAAGCAATTCAAGTAAGTGTGGCACAGATACAACTGAATAAGCAGCTGGGTGGGTATCGAGAGCTCCAACACATGATGTCTTCCATTCAGACCAGAATTTGCCTTATACAAAAGATAGTATCTTTCCAAGGAACATATCAAGGAACCTCACCCTCTGTCACTCATGTCCCTTCCCTGTGTTAGCCTGCCACACGCACTAAAAATAATGGCAGTAAGGAAAAGGACAGGGCAACCCATACTTCCTTCTTCTTTGAGTCTTTCCTGAAGTATGTAAGCCAGTCATTGAGTGTTGACAATATTGCCTGCACAACAAAAAGTAAAATAAAAATAGCCTTGTGCAGTATAGCTAATGTTCTGGTAAAAGCAACACATTTGGATACATAAGCTACACAATACAAATTATGGCATTTCAGCAATTCTACACGTAGGTTCAATGCTCTCATATGTGTTTTTGAACACAGCATTACTCAGTATAAAGATGAATGCTAAAATCCATGTAAACAATATCAAGTTTTATGTTTCAATTTAATTTTTAAATTTAATTCATGGTACAATTTTCATTTTTAATTTTCCTCACTCAGAATGACATTAAGTACCAAATAAGCAGCATGACCAATCAAGAGACTGACAAAAAAAAAACCAAAAAAAAAACCAAAACTTTATATTTAGCTATCTTTACTAGCACTTTTTCTTGCATTCTGAATAGGAACTCTATAGTCTCACTTTGTACTAACTACACACATTGTAGTTGCATGTTTTGTGGTCAGAGGTGCAAGTGCAAAACTAGCATAAGCTTCTTTTCTTTTCTTCTTCTTCTTCTTCTTTTTTTTTTTTTTTTCTTTTTTTCCCCAGAACCGGAGACTGAACTCAGGCCCTTGTGCTTACCAAGGAAGGGCTTATTCTACTGAGCCATCTCCCTGGCCCCCAGCTTCTTTTCTTTTCATGGACAATTTCATGGACACATTTCTTCTTCCTACAGATCTTAGCAACCTTGGCACAGGCAGTTTCTCCTTTGGTTAAGTTAAGAACTATCACCTTTTCACTTAAATGAAGCATCTTACAATTTCTTTGCCATATCACAAGTGCCAACATCACTATTCTTGCACTTTCAAACTTATATTATATAAGGGTTCCTTCAGCACAAGCACTGTAATATTGTTCTAGTTGATCAGATAACAAAAATATTTGAGTGACTAACAGGGAGACAGCATATACAGAATGGATATACTAAATAAAGGGATGATTCACATGCTGAGCCTGTGGAGCCAGATGAGGCCAGCGCATGTCACTAAGAATGGCACGCAATTTAAAACTTAAGAATTATTTCTGTATTTTTTCATTTAAATAGTTGGACTATTGCAGATTGGGGACAAGTGAAATACTAAACAGCAAAACCAAAGACCAGGAAGAACTACTATAAACTCTTAAAAAAAATAGGGTCTCACTAAGTTACTAAATTGCTAAGTTGTCCAGGCTGGGCTTGAACTTCACAAATCCTCTTACCTCCCAGGTGCTAGAATTACAAGAATAGGTCACTATGCTCAATTTGTACTGCATTCTTAAAATGCTATCACTTCAGTCCTTTTCTGTCACCCTGTCACTGTCACAGTTAATCTGCTAAAATACCACAAGTTACTACTTTCCAATTAAAGATACTGCTAGAAATATTAAATTGAAAATAACCTTATTCAGAGCAGTATTAAGACAATGGTCTCTCTACTAGACAGCCCTTATTAACCAAATATTTTGTGGTATCTTGATAGCTCCATTTTAACCAAATTCTGAATGTGGCATTAAAAGCAGCCTATTTCTCAGTGCTCAAGTTTTTCTGCCAACCATTAAATTTGGCTTCCAAAACATTCCACCTGCAAATACAGTAAAGTTTTCCCTTACTTAACTTCATTTGCTTTCTTCTTCTTTGTTTTTTTAAACCACTGTTTTCTACTTCAATAATTAACTTCTTGCCTAGAGAAATATCTTGACAAGTAAGTCACTTTGTATTGTTTAAATGAGAGACCTCTGCCATTACTTCAAATTTTTCCTCTATAGCAATAA
Source organism: Octodon degus (assembly GCF_000260255.1). Classification (NCBI taxonomy): domain Eukaryota; kingdom Metazoa; phylum Chordata; class Mammalia; order Rodentia; family Octodontidae; genus Octodon; species Octodon degus. The sequence continues at coordinate 18,510,015 of NW_004524610.1, forward strand.
TCCCTACAGCCAGCCTCCCTAGAACTGAGTCACTTGTCTGTTCATTTCCTTTCACTACTTCCTACTCTAGTTTTTGTTTTTTTAAAAAATGTAGACAGTTCCTGGTGAATTTATCCAATTGTAACCTTTTCGTTCATAGCTTTTTCTTTCCTTGTCTTTTCTCCCATCCCATCTGAAGAAGGGCTCATAAAGGTTTCAAGAATAACCCACCACTGCCCACCTAATTTTGAGTCTCTTTCTGTCCTCATGTATGTCTTGCCCTGAAGATACCTTTGCTCCTTCATTTCTTTCACATCATTGTTTCTAGCTGTACTTTCTTCTACCCAAGCTACTATACTACACTTCTCTAATCAATTCCTTAAAAAGAAGAATTAATTGGCCACCTGAAGTCCCTCACTTACTTCATATTTCTTATTTGTTTGTCCACCAGACGCCAAGTCTACCATGCCACCTAAACTGCATTCTCTAAGTCCTCAAAATGATAGAACCTCAGTCCTGTCCTTGTAATTAATCTGCTATACTGGCTGATACAGATAGTCCCTTAAACTTGGTATATACCTTCCTTGTGCCACTACTGTCCCCTATCTCTCTTATAGTTCCTGCTCTATCTCCTTTCAATAATTTCTCACAGAAGCTTGGCTGATCTGCAGCAGCCATTCCCACCATTGCAAAACAAGGGCAGACACCAGACAGCTAAGGGAATCTTATAAGTCTAGCCCACACCCACCACCTGTGCAGAAACTTTGCTGAGCTTCAGTGGGTTCCCCATACCGTAAATCACAGGAGCCTTGGTGAGCTCTACCCTGCACCCTCATCGTCTCAGGAACCTTGCTGATCGGTGCCTTGCTCCCTCCCATCACTGCTGAGTCCAGGTGAACATTAAGAGCTTCAAAAATGTCAAAGGAGCAAAAAGCACCCTCCAGCCTACCCAGGGCAAATCCAGAAAAGAAGGATATGGAAGAACTTGGAAATCACACAATTTCTGAAATGACAATAACTAAATTAAAGAAACAAATCCATTAGACTGTAGAAGAAATCAGATCAGAAATTATCTCTCAGTTCAAAAAAGAAATGACAACAGTCATGAAAAAATTGATCAGTGCATCTACAGAACACAGAAAGAAAAATAGGGAATAAAAAATGATGAGGAGTGTGTGGAGAGCTTCCTGATAACCTGCGCCAGCGGGACCAGTCCCAGCCCAGGCGCAGCGTGGGCCGGACCCTCTCCCGCCCCCTCGGGCCGACTCCACCACTCCGCCTTACCTGCCCCACCCCTCCCGCCAACTAGGAATTTCTGCCGACTTCCGGGAACCCCCAGACCCAATCCTAGCCCAGGTACGCAGCGGGAAAGAGCTGAGCACAGCAGCCAGACCTAAGCCAGACGCAGCTGGATAACTCCAAACTCTGAAGAGCTCCACCTGAAGTTCAGTACGTGTGAAGGTTAGAACTGCAGCAAAGATCTACAACAAAGGGCAGAGGACAGTGCTACACAAAATGAAGAGAAGGAACAAAATGCAACCTCAGAACCCAAGCCCACCCGGAACGAGTGCAGAGGACACTAACACAAAACAAATTGGAAATCACACAGCTGAAAGCAATGAATCAACAGCTTCTGAAATAAAACAGCTGCCGAAAGATATAGAAGACCTCACATTGGAAATGAAAAAAGAAATCTCTGAATTAATAACATCTGCACTAAAGAATCAAATGCAGAAACATATGGAAGCAACCCAGTGCCCACCAAGAACAAGTGCGGAGGACACTAGCTCGGCTCAAATGCATGAATCAATAGCGTCGATAGTAAATAAGCAACAGCAGAAAGATA
>NW_004524610.1:18529250-18530134 GCF_000260255.1 Octodon degus
TAAGACCAAGGTAAAGCAGGACCTGTGCAATAAGAGTTGTAGCTTTTTTGGACCATCATGCTTTGAAACTAGAAATTAATCACAGAAAATTTATAAATACCTAGAGACTTAAAACACTCTTAAACACCCATTTGGTCACAAAAGAAATCAATTAAGAAATTACATAGTTTTTAGAATCAACCGACAATTTCAGTACAACACAACAGAAAAAGTAAAATAGTTCTAAGAGAAAGCTTATTGCAATCAATGCTCAGAGTGAGTTCAAATAAATAACCTAACAAAGGAACCTCAAGATACCTGAAAACAAAGGACTGGTCAAATACCTCAGCATATTAAAATGCTTGCTTAGGCGGACGCAGCAGCTGGGGTTTGATTCCTGGCATGCCATGCTGGCTCCAACCCTAGGGCACACTCAGATGGCGACTGAGACTGGGTGTGGTGGCATGTGCCTGTAATCCCAGCTCTTGGGAGGCTGAACAAAAGCGGATCACTACGAGTCCAATCTATGTAGTGAGACCCTGTAAACTTTGTACTAAAATATAAAACAAACAAATAAATAAACAAAAAAAAAAGATACTTGAAAACAATAATCCAAACCCAAACCAAATTTAAGGAGAGAAATCAAGAGTGGAGTAAAAATTAATGAAACTAAGACCAAAACAAAATACAAAGAATCAACAAATCAAACAGCAGGTTCTCTTAAAGAAAAAACAAGAAACAAACCCTTGGCCAAACTTACTAAAACAAAGAAAAGACTCACATCAATGCAATCACAAATGAAAAAGATGATACCGCAAGAGACATTGTTGAAATATAGAAAATAGTAACTACTATGAACAACTGTATTCAAACAAACTGCAAACTCTTCAAGAAATGGACAGATT
>NW_004524610.1:18531972-18532802 GCF_000260255.1 Octodon degus
GAAAGATAGCCTCTTTAGCAACTGGTGCTGGGAAAACTAGTTATCCATAGGCAGAAGATTGAAGCTAAGCCCATATCTCTCACAAAGTACCAAGCTAAAATAAAAATGGATCAAAGTTCTAAATATTAAAACAGAAACATTTAACCTGAAGGAAGATAAATTAAGTCATAGAACTGTATAAGGACTTTCTGAACAGAACTCCAGTTGCACAAGAATACCAAGAATTAACAAATGGAATTATATTAAATTTAAAAAGCTTCTACACAACAAAGGAAACAACATAGTGAAGAGACAACCTACAGAATGGAGAAAAAAAATGAGTAAACTATTCTTCAGGCAAAGACTAATTTTTAGACTATATGAAGAACTTAAAACAGGCTCCACAAAATAAAAGACCAAATCAAAAATGGGCATTTGAAATGAACAGGCAATTCACAGAAGTACATGTCACAGAAGTCAATAACTACATGAAGATATGTTCAACATTACTGGCCATTACAGAAATGCAAATTGAAAAACTGTGATTCCATCTTATCCCACAAAGAATGGCCATCATCAAGAAAACCAGTACAATATTTACCCAGTGGGTCTGGTTTATTTCACTTATGAGTATAGCCTCAAGTTGCATCCACTTACTTACAAAGGTTTCAAGTTTGTTTTTCTTTATAGCTGAATAATACTCCATTGTATAAAAATATCACATCTTTTTCATTCATTCCTCATGTGATGGGCATTTTGGTTGTTTCCAAGATTTGGCTATCACAAATTGTGCTGCTATAAACATAGGCACACAAATATCACTATGATATGAGGTTTTTTAGTTCTTTATA
>NW_004524610.1:18534063-18535584 GCF_000260255.1 Octodon degus
GCACAATTCATAATAGCTAAATCTAAGAAGCAGCCTACATGTCTATCAACATATGAATAGAGTTTTTAAAAAGTGATTATTTATACATAATGAAGGGGCCTGGCCCTAGCTCAAGCCTTTAAGTGGCTGCTTCCACAAAACTGTCAGCCTCAGGTTACTGGAGTTCGAACCTCACAACTCTCCGGCTGGCCAAAAGTGCCCTGAAGGCATTCGAGGAACAAAAAAAAAATCCTTATTCCATATACATAATGAGACTACTATTTGGAAAAAGGACATACTTAAGAGATCTATAGAAAAAAGGTTACACCTTGAAAACATGTTAAGCAAAAAAAATCAGGCACATGAACTTAAGTATCACATAGTTTCTCTCATTTTAATAATGCAAAGTATAAATAAAGAGCAAACTAGAAGACTGAAAAAAGGAAATAAGGAGACAGAACTTTTACAACTCCGAAGTGGACCAAGAGAGCAAGGGTAGGGGCAGCAGGAGAGGGAAAGGGATCACAAAAAAGGTATATCATGTTCTATTATCCTGAATATATTCATTATTCATTACATGTTGAAAACAAACAAAAACAAAAAAAGGAAAGAAAGAAAATGGACAAAGGGAGTCTAGAGATGAAAGGAGGAAGATGCATGTGGAAGAGGAATATAAAACTCAAGGTAATACTATCTACTTGCTAGGATGAATATAAACATGTACTATACATAATGAAACTAAATGCTAATGAAACAAAACATAAAGCTTAATTTTGTCATTGTCCCTAAAATCCTCTAAAGACTAGATCCAAACAAATTTTACCTCTTCAACAGTACCAACCTTTCTAGCTATCATTTGTATATATAGTTTGTTCATTTCCCAAATGCCTCCTCAAAATCTCCTACCCATCCTTCAAGACTCATTCAACTCTTATTTTCTCAAGGGAAGTCCTACTCAACCTAATCTTCCTTGACTCTAGCGATTAGTCTTAATTTACTGCATGGTCTTCCCTGCCTTACTTCCAAAAAGTACAAAGTATTGATGTTTTCAAATTTAGTACATTTTACTTCAGGAGATTGAGCCATAGTTTGAGTCTCTTTTGGGCAACTTAGTGAAACAGTGCCTTAAAAATACATACATATATACATACATAGAGAGTGACCGGGAGCGGGAAGAGAGGGGAGGGGAGGGAAGGGGAAAGAGGAGGGAAGTAGGGGGACTAGGAGGAAAGATATTTCATATTTCAAGAATACTAGAGGAGTAGATGAGATTTAGTAAAGCAGTTTCAAAATAGACAATAGACCAGAGCGCAGGCCCAGCGAGTTAGTGAGACAACCGGGGGCCTACGGATCCTGAATAGACCCAGAGCACAGGCTCCAGTGAGTGAGAGGACCTGGGGCTGCCGGATCCTGAATTGATCCAGAGTGCAGACCTGGTGTGTGAATGAGACCGCCTGGGACTCACTGGATCCTGAATAGACCCAGAGCGCAGGCCTGGCGTGGAACCCTTTAGCAGAACTCCCTGCAAAGAGGCTAGAGGCA
>NW_004524610.1:18537124-18546527 GCF_000260255.1 Octodon degus
TTATGTTTTACTCTTAGTACTTCTTTGCTATCATGAAAACTTTTTCTTAGTTCAATTGTTTTGAAACACTTAATTTTTAATTAATTAGTATTTAATTTTTTGAATATTGCTTAATCTTAATTTTTGTTCTAAGATTTATACTATATCTTTGACTTACAATTTATTTAAAAAACATCATATGACATATTCTCCTAGTATTAAAAATTTTTTAAAGTATATTTCCATTTTCTGTTGACTTAAAAAAAGTTATGAAAAAAATATTGATCCTTATAGATAAGAAAAAGGAATATGAATTTATTTTCTGTGAAAGTCATCCTAAAGTCAGAAAATAATATGAGCTCAATCATGCTTAGAAAATCGATTCTGACATCAGTGTGGAGAATGGTAACTAGAGCCCAAGGAAAGAGCTCTTGTGTACTGGTTACTCACCTAGGTGACTGTAGCGGCTGCACATCAGTGAGCCCCTCTACCTTTCTCCATTTCTATGAATGAGAAAATATCTCTCTGGTATATGTGTTATACTAAAAAAAAAAAAAAAAAGACAATACATTGTAAATAAACAAACTTTTCATCTTCTTTGATATTTTAATCCCCCACAATATATCACTCCATTTAGTAAACTTCATGCTCTGCCAAACATAAAACATATATGTATGCCTGGCTGTTGCTGAGTATTTTTCATAAAATATATACACCATTGGCATCTGTATAACTCAGTATATTCTTTTTAATCTTTTTAGTACTTGGTTTCCCAAATCTGATTCTATATATGTAAAGCATCCCATTTCTTCCCTGTCCTGACTTTCTGTACATAAACACTATGAAAGGTAAAAAACATGTCTGTTCACCTTATACTTCCAAGAGAACTACCTACAAAGGGTGGGAATTTCTCACCAAATGTTCAATGAAAGAATAACTGTAACAGCTTTAATCAATTCAGTGCAGGTGGTTTGCTAGCAAAACAGCTATTCATGCTTCACAAATGTTATCCTATTCAGTCCTCATAATCACCCCTTTACTCCCATGTCACAGAAGACAAACAGAAAGCTCAATCAATCACATACCTGGTAAGGACAGAGATGCCAGTCTACAAATTCTCACTCTGTTGCCCACAATTTTCATCCCTACGCTACAAGCGGAAACATTTTCATAAGGAACACCTTTTATTTTTCTCAGCCAAAGTGACAGAACAGAGTTCCAGGTAATTTGTTCTGGATGAAGGGAGTGGTGTGGTAGCTGACTAGATGAAGTCAAGTGACTATAGCTTCACACTAATTCACCATGCAGCCACTCCACCTAGACTTTTATGGAGCACTGGCTAGGAAAAAGACAGCTGAACTATAGCATTTACTCTCTCTCTTCTCATCCTCCCTACTACACTGTCATTCCATAAAAGTTGTCATCTTCTGTTGAAATTCTACTATGTGCCAAATATACTAGCCCTGTTTATCAATAATGTCTAATTATCTCTAATCCTTGCAAAAATTCTCAGAAACATCAATATTACCACATCATATATGAGAAGACAGAAACTCAAAGAGCTTAAACATCAGGCTCTAATAAACAGCGAAGCCAAGATTCTGAAGATCTGTGCAACTCAAACCTCTTGCCCTTTTCCCCTCATATAGAATAATGCTTTTTGATTTTTAAAAGAGATGAATTATTTTTTTTTCTAACTTATACTCTGCTAAGACCATATTTTGCTGCAAGTAACAGATCCAACTTCTGTAGTTTAACCAAGTGGACATACTATTGATTTTTTTCACCAAAGTCAAAAAGAGGGAAAATGAGGTCCAGTATACAGATCCAGAATGCAATCAGCTTACCCTTTTTAACCTTCTATCCAGCCACTCTCAACCCTCAAGCCTCTTATCTTTCATCACAAAACAGCCTGACCACTTTCTCTGGAAAGAAAATACAGCTATAAAAAAATGCAAAGCCAGCTGGGCATGGTGGTGCAAATTCAAGCACAGCCTGGGCAGTGTAGTAACTTAGTGAAGCTCTGTGTCAAAATAAAACAATTTTTAAAAGATTGGGGACATAGCTCAGTGTGATGGCTCAAGGTTCAATTCTCAGTGCTATAAAACAAAACAAAAAACAGACAAGCTCAGAAAGACTATACCCTTACCAGACTTTTAAGGGGAGAGAAGATCCACCTAACTACAACTCATTGGCACACATTACTCAGATAACCCCTTGCTACAAGGGATTCTGAGCAAACACACTCTTTTAACTCACCATGGTGGTCATGGTTCAACTGTAGGAAACAAAGACAACAGATGAATATTGGCTGGGTATCCAGCTGTTTCTATCTCACAGGATGATGTAGAGGCCAATCATTCTGCAGAGTCAAAGTATTCCGAGCAGAGAAAAACAACAAAGAATCTTAGTTCTATGTTTAGAAGCTTTCTTGGTTGTGTTAATTCACACTAATTAGGTAGAGGATGGAAGAACGTGAAAGTCTGGACAAAAACATCCAAGCAGCTGATCCACAGGAAAAACACTGAGACCCATATGACTTCACACCTATAGTCCCCAAGGACACAGAGGTTTAGCCACTGTTTCCTCTGATTCATGCTGTTTCCCCTTCTCCTTCTCACTCCCCAGTTAATATAGAGAATTCATAGGCTCCTTAGATTCTCCCATCGTTCACAAGAAAAAAGATAGTAATTCAAATTCCAACTCAAGTAAAATAAATTTTTATGGTGTGTTGTTGTCATTAGCATCTTTCAAAAAAGATAATGGGTATAGAGCATCATTTGTTAAACTGCAGCTACACTGTCATATTATTATTTGAAGAGGAGGCCACAGGATTTTAATCTGATTTCATTTTCATCCAAATAAATCCAACAAATTTTCTCCATAAGGAACTCATAGAAATTTGTAGCAAAAAGATGGCATTTATGCAAAGTATTACAGAGAGAAGTACAATAAAAAGCAAGCAAAAGGGCTGCAATAAGCTAGAATCACAGGTACAGAAAACAAGATAACACAGGTACATTTTGTGAAATGGCATATCACTTTCAAATCTACAAACAAGTTAACACATTTCCCAATGGACCTTCGTAGATCAGCCCAACTCAGCTTTGTCTGCATAAGAATGTGGCCATTTATTTATAAACAGACTTCTTACGAAAACAGCATCTTTAGAGGAGATAGTTCAGTAGAATAAGTGTTTGTCTGGCAAGCACAAGGTCCTGAGTTCAATCCCCAGTACCACAAAAAAGAAAACAGCAACTTTAGTCTCTTTCAATAGATGAAATAGATTTGCCCTGTTAACAAAGGTACATACATACTAGAAATGAGCATACTTTCTTTTCTGAACTTGTATTTTTATGTAAAATTCTTGATTTCTCTAAATTGAAGGAGATGTGAAAAGACCCAGATATACTATGGAGTTTAGAAGGTGTCTGTGAAACATACAACCAACTCCAAACATGATAGTCCTCACTCTTCCTCCTCCATGATCTGCATGTGAGTCATGAACCCTGGCCAGAATGTTATTTGAGTCTGTACAATTCCTTTTAGTCATGGACATTTTTGGGTGTACCACTGTACAGAAACCACTAAATGGTTTGTCTGTTCTTAACTCCTTACACTTGCCAACAAAAGCAAGGATGTATGCATAAGCCAGTCAAAATATGAGTCAGGGGCTGGCGAGATGGCTCAGTGGTCTAAAGCACCTACTTAGAACAAGCTTAGCAAAGCACAGGGACCGCGGTTCAATCCCCCAGCACCACATGCCAGCCAGCCCCGCCCCCTGGTGGGCTGAGCTGGACACACACACACACACACACACACACACATAAATAAATAAATAAAATTTAAAAAAAAATATATGAGTCAATTCAGGTCCCATGGAAATACACAAGCCAAGTTAAGTCAGAAACTGAGACAACACACCTATCTGGACCACTTACAACCCAAATCCATATTTCAGAAATAGAAACTCTTCAACCAGTATAAACTTCTGCACATTTAATTAGAACTCTCATATATCCTCCCAAAACTGCCTAATAAGTATACAAATTTAAAACTCCTAGAAGAGCATACTTTTAAAAGTCCAGTTATTTCACCGCCTTCAATGTGGGAAAAAAAAAAAAAAGTGCAGCAAAGAAACCTTAACCTCTTGGCCTGTGGAACACTAACATCTAACATTAAACTAGCACTAATAATAATTATTTGAAATAATGGATATTAAAAGAGTTGTGTTTTGTGGAATGGTTTAATTCAGTTCAGCTTTTTTCAAGCCATGGTTCCACATTCATCTTTGTGATATATGTGCAAAACAGCTGCAGATCTTTTAGTTTAGAAAGAAGTTGTGATACATACCACAATACATTCGAGAAACAAATCATATAACACATGCACATGAAAGAATTGTGCACACCCAGAAGTTTTTGAACAGTCTGATGATTTAGTTAATTACAAAAATTATCAGTCTTTGATTGAACAGAACTATTGGCCATTGGACACTTTGTTTTCTTTGCTTTTAAACAATGCCAAGTGTCCAACTGTGGCACTAACCTTAATTTCATATTTAAACCCATTTATCTGAACCATGGTTTGTTTATAAACAAAACAATTATTATGATTCCTTAAAAGATTTCACAATTGGCTACTCAACTATGATTTTAGAGTACAACTTTGTAGGGGAACCTCTGGAAATAAAAAAGCTACACCATGCTTCTTGCCCATGTTTTCATCCAAAAGTGATGGTTCTTCAACAAAGAATCAAGATATGGACCCACACACGAAGAATATGTACTCATTCACTGTTTTTAAAAGGTATACAAGTCATGCCAGAGACATTAACAATATTTTTTAAAAGACAGAATTTTGAATCACTTTTCACTATAGTTAACAGTTTAAAAATTGTTCTGCTTCAGATATAGGTACCTTTACAAATGGGAGAAGAAAAAACTCAAGAGTTAATTTTAAAGTAATATTAGCAATATAATTAATCACAAAATAAAAATATTTCATGGATATAAAATACAGATTCCATAAGAAATCGCTAGGCAGTAACTTGGAAAAAAATGACCTTGTCTTCATTTCTCTCATACTGGTACAATGAGTGACAAAAAGACTACATAAATACTTAACCTACTCTCCCTCCATGAACTTCTTCCCAAGTACTGTCTATGACACTGTACATTGAGATTAAGCATCACTAGCCTGGAATTACAGTATGGCCTGGGTTTTAAATCCTCTTTCTGGAAGCCAGCTGATTCTTTTAAAGTTGCTACAAAATTGTTACCATGGAAAGAAACTTAGCCAAAGCCTGATCCCACTTCCTACCTTAAGTCTTTAAGGTAGGAAAGAAATAATAAATCTGAATTTGGCACATTAAGATAACATTCTAAAGTACTTTGTGCTTGCATGTGTGGTTTTTGCAACTCCATCTTTTGGTATTACAAGCTATAGTCTGAATGATCTGTCAGTCAAGACTACAGGGAGCTATTAACCTACAGGAGTGCCACAACTTTCCTACTGAAAAAGAATACTGGAGAACACAGTATGTTTTACATGCTTCCCATAGAAGATAAATAGAAAAGTCTTGTTCACCATTATTGTAAAGCCACTAGCAAGTTCTTTACCTTAGTACAAAACACAAACCAAAATTGTAATGTTTTCATCTTTCCAGTAAAGCACATGTTCCCTTTTTAAAAAGCCTGCTCTGTAGCTGCTTCTGCTATTTAATTTTTTCTGGAACTAAGAACAACACAGACTCAGGTGTTTTGACAAGCACAACACTGCTTCCTAATTCTGTAGTCTATCATCTGGCTGGAAAGATAAAGAACCCATCTCTAGAGTCCTTTATTATACTTCTAGACTGGTGTTTACTCGATGAAATATGTCCTTTTTCCAGAGGCCTGGGAGGTAGCTTCGGACTCACAGTTAAGTCCACTCCCATTTCCTCCAGACCTGGCAATAGTAGGATCCTTACCCTGAAACTGTAGTGAGAGAAAGGGAGAACTTGACTCAGGACTCTCAGCCTGGAACTTTCTGATTTTTGTTTTTGGCTGCTTCAAAAGAAAGAGGTTTGAAGGAAAAAGTTAAACCAGCATTTGAATCTTTCCCAGAGTCAATCACGCCCAGTAAGTGACCTGCGCACAAAAAATCTTCCAGCAGAGAAAAACAGGAAATAAACAAGTATCAGAATAATGTTCCTCCGCTTCTAAAAACCATCTTTTTCCTCTCGATAAACAAGTGTTTTCTCTAAAATATCAAACACACTTTGAAGTGAAGCTGTCTTCGCATTCCTCTCCCCAGTTATCTCTGAAAAGGATTTTAGTTGAAAAATTCAAGTCCTGAACTGAGGGTTTGTACCTTCCACCACATTTCCCTGTTAAAACTCCACTCTCTAAAAAAATGATCTCTGCAAACACAAATGCCAGCCCTCAATCCTTCTCCCCAGCAGCCTCGGGAAATAGATCTGAAGACTGTCAGCAGCCTTGCTAACCCTCCAGAGCAATCAGCACCCTGACGCGGTGCCCCAGAGACCAGTGTTCCCACAAGTCTAAGCAACACACCCCAGAATTTCTCACATCTCGACTTCATTACATACAGAAAAGAACATTTTACTTTGGTGGGGAACAATAACAGTCTTTCACTTACACAATACAATATGTACATATGTTATATTCAAAACTCCCCGCCCCCCCCCCCAAGAGCTTCATTTTTGAGTCGCCGATTTATAATGCCCAAGGCATTTCCAAACACCCCACAAGCGCTTCTCCGACCTTGGGGAGCTAGGGCGTGGTCCAGGAGCGCAGCTGGCCGGGTGCGACCATCCAGAGGTGTCCACACAGACGCGGGTTCGGGCCCCAGGGTCCTCCCACAGACTCGGGCCGGGTCCGAGGGAAGCAGGAACCCAGCCGGGAGGAGGCGGCCTGGCTCAGCGACTTACCTGGGCAGAGCGCCGCGACTCCGCTTCCGACGCCGGCCTCTAGGGTCGCCGAGTCCCAGCTCTGGTGCGGCGTCCACGCCCAGCGGCCTCAGCCAGGCCAGGAATCCGAGCAGCAGGGAGCTGGAGCCAGCACGCGTGGGCCCAGGTACCTACTCTCACACCGCTCCTCTGCGCCTCCCCGAGGAAGGAACCAGGGAGCGTTCTCGGGGGCGGGCGGCCCAGCCTGTGCGCACGCTGATTGGCCCCGCGAAGAGTCACTCAGCGGCGTGAAGGGCTGTGCACTTTTCCCGGAGGGCGAGACTGGGCTGGAAGTGAACGTGAGGAGCCATCCCTGCCTTTCTGCCTTTCTGCAAGGGAAAGCGGACCCAGAATGGGACGGAACCTAAAAGCTTTAAACTTTCCTTGGCATATTTATAGCCTGGGTCAGAAACAGAACCGATCCACTCAAGCTGTCCCTTTCAGGCAAAACAATTGCTTCTGGGTCAGAGGCAGCTGCGAGCTCGCTGCGCGCCCCTACCACAAAATGGCCAAATTGAAATCCTGCCAATGTGCGGAAGGCGGCGCCTCCACCAAGTCATTTCTAGGCTGCTGGGGTTCTCTCAGAGCATAACTTTTTTTTTTTTTTTTTTTTGAAATTTAAGGTTCTTTATCAGCAGGGTATATAAGTGAAGAAGCTGTTTGTAATTAATCATGCACAGGGTACAATAAAACATTTCTAAATTCCATTTTTGTCAATTGGCTTGATACACACACACACACACATATATATATTATATGGTGTGAATGAATACATGATATATACATACATGTTATATATAATAAATGAATGTATATATATTTGAATACATACATAGGCATGAATATGTAAGTGCATATCTAACACATTTTAATAGTTAAAATCAAAGATATAAGAAAATGGAAGGCTGGGGAGATAGCTCAGTGGATAAGTGCCTGCCTGGACAGTGCAACATCCCAAGTTTGACCTATGGTACCACGTGCTGTGCTAGCCACAGAAATCAGAAGTGATGACAATTATGGTTTGTGTATAGGTGTCCCCCCAAAGCCTCAAGCAGTCTGAGGTAGCTTCTGGAGTTTGTGATTGTTTATTGTGGGTGTGGATGCTGCACCCGCCCTAGGGCAGGCAGTTTGCATTACAATGTAAGGAGGGGAGGGAAGCTAGCTGCTTGAGCTGCTGCTACCCTCCCTTTGCTCTTGTTCTTTGACTCCTCCTTGAAAGGTTGCCCTCTGCTATGTGCTGCTCTGCCTTGAGCCCAGTTAAGTATGGACTGAAACCTCCAGTAACTGTGAGCTAAATAAACCTTTCCTTCCTTCAATTTGGGTGTCAGCTAATTGTCCCAGCAACTAGAGAAGGGTAACTAAAACAGTGGCTCATGCCTGTAATCCAAACAATGGGGAGGCTGAGACAGGAGGATCACTACAAGTCCTGTTAGCGAGACCCTGTATCAAAAAAAAAAAAAAAAAGAGGAAAGAAAGAAAAAAAAAAGAAAAGTAAATATGGATACAAAAAATCTGAGTGGAACTACACCTTTAAATTAATAATGGGAAGGGGCCCGGGAGATGGCTCAGTGGAATAAGCACTTCCCTGGCAAGCGCGAGGGCATGAGTTCAATCCCCGGTTCCACCAAAAAAAAAATTAATAAAGGGAACATTGGTACAATGTAATCTTTATGACTGACTGCACTGAAAGCATATGAAAAAAAGAAAGTATATGAAATTATACGTTTATATATTTTAGTGAGTCGTCAGTTTTATCCTTTCTTTTTTTCAAAATTTTATTGATAAACAGATAGCAACAGACAGTTTTAAATCAAATTGCTAGAACAGTTTCAATAAATAACATACTGCATACATTCTTCTTAGTGGTTAATTGCTGTACAAGATGCGGACTTGAGATCCTATATACAAACACCACCAGAACAAATCATTCTATTCATTAAGAGAATGTAACTATATATCTATCCCAACCACTTTGAATACACAGCTACAAAATGGACATTCATCTGTATACCCTTCTTTTGTTAAGTTCCGTTATTTGAATATTATAGGTGTGTAAACTCAGCAAAATATTCTAAGAGTCTAGTAGCCCATAATACCATTGGGTTTTCTGTTTAACTGCCAATGTCAGAAATTGTTGACCTGAGTCCCCCACAGCTCAACATAACAGCATGCCTTTACTTCCTATATTTCATCTTCATACTTTTCTACTGGATGGTTAAGACCAAGGTAAAGCAGGACCTATGCAACAAGAGTTGTAGCTTTTGGGTCTGAGAAGGTCAGTGAAATGCCCTCAGGATTTATCCTGATATCCTGTACCTCAGATAGTAGAACCTTTGTCAGTGTCAGCCATGTGGATGAGTCACGGCCATTGTTTGCCCAATGTGCTCTCTGTGAAAGCCTGAGAGAGTGTTTTCTCTCCATGTGACTCTCCTTAGTCACACTCTACATCGTCGTTCACTTTCCTCTTTGGCC
>NW_004524610.1:18547349-18547796 GCF_000260255.1 Octodon degus
CACTCCAAACATGAAACTACTATTACAAATTACCATCTGCAGTGTAGTAGATTAGTTCACAGATATCAGTATATATAGTTAGTCAGGGTGAGAATCTTTCCAATTAACTGCTAGATTTAAAAATCTTATGAAGATTCTCAGGATCATTGCCTTGCTCATCTTTTACATATAACTGTATGGCTTGACATTGTGATGTTTCCTAGTTCTTCTCCTTTCCCTCTCTTCATTATTAGTTAGTCCTTGAGATCCTGCTTTCCTTTTCCTTGTATTATATCTTTTTATTTGTAATTCTTTTGAGTTCTTATTCTAGGGAGACTATACGATATTTACACATGTGTGTCTGGTTTATTTCGCTTATGAGTATATGTTCAAGTGGCAACCACTCCAATATAAAGGCTTTGAGTTTATCATTCTTAATAGGTGAATAATACTGCATTGTGTAAAAAT
>NW_004524610.1:18581770-18583089 GCF_000260255.1 Octodon degus
ATGAGCACAATTGTTTAAGTGCTGCTTATGCAAATGCAGTCACACACAGGATATTTTGGTTGGACCCAAAACTCAGTGGCCTTACCAGACTTCCTTTAAGGTATCATAAGCCAGAAAAAAAAAATCTATCTTCATGGTTTCTGTACAAGGAACTGGATGGAAGGATATTCAGGGATAGTTTTTTTGAGGAGACTGGATGGTGGGGATCTGTTAATTACTGCAGTTTCCATGGGATTTTTGAACTAGAAGGTCTATTACTCATTGTATATGGGAACAGGCTTCCGAAACTCCAGCTTCCCAAAGTGCCTAGAAATTAGGTGGACTTTCTGCATTAAGAACTCTCTCATAGGAACCTATGTCACAGAGCAAAATAATCATATGTACTTGGACAAGTGAGGCCTTACAGTGGCCTCACACATTTTTGACCATAGGAATAAAAGGGAGAGAAAGTGTCTGCCTAATGGGTGCCTGCCCATTAGCATAGTTGTTTAAGTGCCCACTTAGGCAAATGCAGTCAAGCATAGCATAATTTGGGTGGATCCCCAGCTCCCTATGCCTTGCGAGACCCACACTTAATGCAGCATGAGATAGGCATAAAACATACATCTCAATTTTTTCTTTACAAGGAACTGGAAGGCATGATCTCCCTTTTCTGAGGAGACTGACATGGTGGGGATTTGTGAATTACTGCTCTTTTGAATGGATTGTGGAACCAGAAGTTCTATTACTCCCTGTATATGGGAACAAGTTTAGGAAGGCCCAGATTCTCAAAGTGCCTCGAATTTAGTTGAAATTTGTCCACTACGAACACATTTTTAGGAACCTAAGTCACAGAGCAGAAAGTATCATATATACTTGGAGAAGTGAGGCCTTAACTGGACTCACACATTTTTGGTCATAGGAATAAAGGGGAGAGAAAGCATCTTTCTAATGGGGGCCTGCCAATAGCTCAGCTGTTTAAGTGCCTGTTTATGTGAAGACAGTCAGGCTCAGGATACTGTGGTTTAATCACCCGATCCCCATGCTTTACCAGACCTGTCCATGGGGTATCCTGAGATAGTGGAAAAATAAATCCTTGTGAACTTTTACTGTACAAGGAGCTGGAAAGTAGGTTTTTCAGGGATGCTTTTTTCTGAGGACACTGGCATGGGGGGAACTGTGAATTACTGCTATTTCCCTTGGGATTTTTTTAATACAAACTTGAAATATTTTAACACCTCCAAAAGTAGCATACAGGAAATAACAAAGAGCATAATTCAAAAGGCAAGAGAAGTTGCAGTGTGCTCCTGGATGAACAATAAAGAGCTCTCAATATGATA
>NW_004524610.1:18583521-18586469 GCF_000260255.1 Octodon degus
CAGCGGGAGAGGTGTGAGGTTCGAACTCCAGCAACCTGAGGCTGACAGCTTTGTGGAAGCAGCCACTTAAAGGCCTGAGCTAGGGCCAGGCCCCCTACATTTTGTTTTAATGGGTCTCAAAATTCTATGACATATCTCTGTCATGTTGTTTCCATTAAAAAGTATTGATTTTAAAAACTAATAACTTAAAAACTGCCACACACCAAAAAGAAAATCCTTTCATCTAAAAGTTTTATGATGCATTGTTTTCATTAACCAGGCTTTCACTATTAAACTTAAATGGTCAATTGGGAGAAATAGTTCTGAGACCAATCTTTTGCCACTGATTAAGACTGAGTTGGCAGGTGTTAGAGATAATATTCATTTAGCCTTCTAATCTTCCTGGGAAGACATTGTGACCTTGCCAGCTCCAACAGCCTTCTTGTCCACAGCTTTGATGACACCCACAGTGACTGTCTGTCTCATATCGTGAACAGTGAAATGACCCAGAGGTGGGTAGTCAGAGAAACTCTCAACACACATTGGCTTTCTTGGAACCATGTCAACAATGGCAGCATCACCAGAATTCAAAAACTTGGACCCATTTTCCAGCTTCTTTGAGCAGTGTGGTTCTGCTGGCATTGCAATGCTTATGAGTGACCGTTCATCCTTTGAACCAAGGCATATTAGCATGTGGATCTAGTGTGTTGTCACCATTAAAACAAGAAATTGACAAAATAGCTATGGTGTCAGAGTTGAAGCCAATTTTCTTTCTTTTTTTTTCCTTTTGGTAGGACAATTTCAAAAATTAACACATTGCATACATTATTCCTAGTGGTTAATTGCTGTACAAGATGCGGACATGATATCCTATTTACAAAAACCATTAGAAAAAATCCCTCTATTCATTAAGAAAATGTAACTATATATCTATCCTAACCACTTTGAATACACAGATACAAAATGGACATTATCTGTATCCCCATTTTTTGTTAAGATCCATTATTTGAATATCATAGGTGTGTAAACTCAGCAAAATATTCTAAAAGAGTCCATAGCTCATAATAGTATGGGGTCTTCCGCTTCACTGACAATGTCAGAAATTGTTGACCTGAGTCCTCTACAGCTCAACATAACAGCATGGTTTTACTTATTATATTTCATTTTTATACTTTTCTGCTGGGTGGTTAAGACCAAGGTAAAGCAGGACATATGCAACAAGAGTTGTAGCTTTTGGGTTTGATGAGGTCAGTGAAATCTGCTTAGGATTTATCCTGAGATCCTATACCTCAGATTGTAGAACCTTTGCCAGTGTGAGCCATGTGGATGAGTCATGGCCATTGCTTGGCCAATGTGCTCTCTGTGAAAGCCTGAAAGAATGTTTTCTCTCCATGTGACTCTCCTTAGACACACTATATATTATTCATCACTTTCCTCTTTGGCCCCATAATCTCCTTGATCACAAAATTTGGGACACTACTGAGTTACATGACATAACAGTACAAGTTCTCATATGTACTGAGTCTTAATTGACCTTGGAAGGCTAGGGCCAAAATGTTGGCTTTCCTTGTGGCCCTCCTTTTTCTCTAATTTTGGTCTGCAAACTTAGGTTGTTAACCATCCAGAAGATAAGCTTATTGTTATTATCAAACAACTTAGGCTGTTAAGCTTAACCTCACTATCTGTCTGCATAACAAACATCTTAGGCATAAGATGGAACAGATATTTTTCATCAAATATTGGTATGTTGAACTTTAAGTCCCTATATAATATGATTAAAAACATTTAAAAATTAGAATATATTTTTAAAATTGTGTATAAAGAATTATATACTTCTTATGTTTACACATAACTCCAAAAATCTAACCATATACAACCTTGAAGCAGGACAGTCCCACAATATTCTTTTTTCCTGTCTCTTGCCTTCATTCACCAGCCCCTTCTTTTTGAACAACCATCTACTTGAGAGACTTCATAGCAGCAACTGGTATGTCATGACAAGCAACCCATATTCAGAAGACCAGAATGACAAGCATGAAACTACTATTACAGATTACCATCTGCAGTGCAGTTGCTTAGTTCACAGGTATCAGTATATATACTTAGTCAGGGTTAGCCTCTTTCCAATTAACTGCTAGATTTAAAAATCTTGTGAAGATTCTCAGGATCATTGCCTTGCCCATCTTGTACATATAACTGTGTTTGACATTGTCATGTTTCCTAGCTCTTCTCCTTTCCCTCTCTTGATTTGTTAGTCTTCGAGATCCTGCTTTGCTTTTACTTGTATTATACATTTCTATTTGTATTTCTTCTTTTGAGTTCTTAAAACAGGGAAACTATATGATACTGACACATGTGTGTCTGGTTTATTTCACTCATGAGCATATCTTCAAGTGGCATCCACTTCAATATAAAGGCTTTGAGTTTATCATTCTTTAGTATATGTGCTGCTGAAGTGAGCACTGAGTTTATCATTCTTAATAGCTGAATAATACTCCATTGTGTAAAAACACCACATCTTTTTCAAGCATTCCTCAGATGATGGACATCTTTGTTGTTTCCAAGATTTGACTATAATGAATTGTGCTGCTATAAACATAGGCACACATATATCACTATTGTATGATGTTTTCAGATCCTCCGGGAAAATTCCCAGTAGAGGAATATCTGGTTTAAATGGGATTTCCAGTCCAACTTTTCTAAGGAGTCTCCACACTAATTTCCATAATGGTTGCACCAGTCTACCTTCCCACCAGCAGGGAAGAAGTGTTCCTTTTTCCCAACAGCCCCCCCAACATTTGTTGTTGGTTGATTTTTTTTATCATAGCCATTCTCTCAGAAGTGAGATGATATCTCAATGTTGTTTTAATTTTCATTTTGTGGATGTCTAGTGATGTGGAACGTTTTTTCATATATTTATTCCCTTCTTTAATTTCATCCTCTGAGAAGCATGTGTTTATCTCAGAGGC
>NW_004524610.1:18587045-18594074 GCF_000260255.1 Octodon degus
CATTGATCCTCAGGTCTATTTGTTGTCACTATCATGCTGATTTTACCACAGAAACCCTGTAGTATAATTTCAAGTCAGGAATTGTAATGCCTCCTGCCTTCTCTTTATTGCCCAGTATTGGATTTGCTATTCTAGGGCTTTTCTGGTTCCAGATAAAATTTAAGAATGATTTCTCTACCTCTGTGAGGTATGTTGGTGGTGGGGTTCCAGCAGCTCTGGCGGCGGGAGGAACGGCAGCGGTCGAGCTGCGTATCTCCGCGGGGCTCCCGTGCGCCTCGACCCGCAGCCTCCGCACGCGCCCCGCGCACCGCCAAGATGCCCAAGAGGAAGATCAGCTCGGCCGAAGGGGCGGCGAAGGAGCCCAAGAGGAGATCGGCCAGATTGTCAGCTAAACCTGTTCCAGCTAAAGTGGAAACGAAGACAAAAAAGGCAGCCGGAAAGGATAAATCTTTGGACAAAAAAGTGCAAGCAAAAGGGAAAAGGGGAGCCAAGGGAAAACAGGCTGAAGGTATGTTGGTGGTAATCTGATAGGGATTGCATTAAATCTGTACAGCAATTTTGGGAGTATGGCCATCTTCACAACGTTGGTTCCTCTTATCCAGGAGCATGGAATATCTTTCCATTTT
Organism: Octodon degus; assembly: GCF_000260255.1. Lineage (NCBI taxonomy): Eukaryota > Metazoa > Chordata > Mammalia > Rodentia > Octodontidae > Octodon > Octodon degus. The sequence continues at coordinate 18,587,672 of NW_004524610.1, forward strand.
CTGAAAACCTCTACGATCTCTTTGTTCAGAGTACTGTAATTTTCCCTGAAAAGATCTTTGACTTCTTTAGTTAGATTTATTCCAAGGTATTTCATTTTCCTCAGTGCTATTGTAAAAGGTATTGTTCTATAATTTCCCTGTCAGTGTGTTTTGTTGTCTATGTAGAGGAATGCTATTTACTTTTGGGTATTCACTTTATAACCTGCTATGCTACTGAATTTCTGTATTAATTCTAGTAGCTTCTTGGTGGAGTTTTTTTGAGTCTTCCAAGTAAAGTATCATGTCATCTGCAAATAATGATAATTTACCTTCTTCTTCACCTATTCTTATTCCTTTTATTTCTTTCTCTTTTCTAATGGCTGTCGCTTATGATTCCAGAACTATATTGAATAGGAGTGGTGATAGAGGACATCCGTGTCTTGTACCCGATCTAAGAGTAAAAGATTTCAGGTTTTCCCCATTTAGGATTATGTTAGCAATTGGCTTTTCAAAAATGGCATTTACCAGATTGATGTAGAGACCATCTATTCCAATTTTCTGTAGGACTTTGAACATGAATGAGTGTTGGACTTTGTCAAATCCTTTTCTCTATCAATTGAGATGATCATGTGGTTTTTAGTTTTCCCTCTATTGATATATTGTATTACATTTACAGATTTTCGAATATTGAAACATCCTTACATTCCCCAAATGAATACTACCTGGTCATGGTGTATGATCTTCTTGATGATTTGCTGTATTCTATTTGCTAGGATTTTATTGAGGATTTTGGCATGTATGTTCATGAGGAAGATTGGCCTGTAGTTCTCTTTACTTAGTTGCATCTTTCCCTGCTTTTGGTATCAATATAATACTTGCCTCCATGAATAATTTTGGGAGGATTGCTTCCTTTTCAATTTCATGGAAGAATTTGAGGATTAGAGGGACTACATCTTCCATAAATTTTTCTTGTAGAATTCAAGTGTGAATCCATACTCACCTGGACTTTCCTTTGTCAGTAGATTTAATTACATTTCATATTTCATTGACTGTTATTGGGCTATTGAGAGTGGTTATATCTTGTTGATTCAGTTGTGGTAATTTGTACCTTTCTAGGAATCTGTCTATTTCTTCTGTGTATTCTATGCAGTGAAAGTAATGATTATCAAAGTGCTATTGATAATCTTCTGAATTTCCACTGCATCTGTTGTAATTACACCCTTTTCATTCCTTATGATATTTGAATTTTTTCTTTCCTCTTTTTGATGATGTTAGCTAGGGTCTTATCGCTTTTTATTTAATCTTTCAAAGATCCAGCTTTTTTAAAAAAATTCTTTGTATTGTTTTCTTCATCTCAATTGAATTAATTTCTTCTATAATCTTTATGATTTATTCCCATGTTTGGGCTCTGGGTTTGGTGTGCTCTTCATTTTCTAATTGCTGAAGGTGCAACATTAGGGTAGTTATTTGTTCCCATTCTGTTTTCCTAATGTGTGAGTTCACAGCTATGAAATTTCCTCTGAGAACTGCTTTCATGGTATCCCAAAAATTCTGATAAGTTGTGCTTGAATTTTCATTGAATTGTAGATAATGTTAAATTTCTTGTTTAATTTCATCTGTGAGCCATTGGTTGCTGAGTATTGTGTCATTTAATTTCCATGTATTTAAGGGTTTTTTTCTGGTTTCTTTTGTCATTTATTTCCAGTTTTATTGCACTGTGGTCAGATAATGTCCATGGTATAATTTCTGTTTTCTTCCATAGACTAAGCATGACCTATGGTCCAGTATGTGGTCTATTTTAGATAATGACCCATGTGCAGCCAAGAAAAATGTGTATTCAGCTGTGTTTGGAAGGAACACTCTGTATATGTCAATCAAGTCCATTTTCTTCAAGCTCTGGTTCAGTTCTGTTATCTCTTTGCTAAGTTTTGTTTGGTTGGCTTATCTTTTGGGGAAAATGGGGTATTAAGTTCTCCTGTCAAGATTGTGGTATTGGATATTAGATTTTTCATGTCCATTAAGATTTGCTTTGGGGCTGGTGAGATGGCTCAGTGGTCTAAAGCACCTACTTAGAACAAGCTTAGCAAAGCACAGGACCGCGGTTCAATCTCCCAGCACCACATGCCAGCCAGCCCTGCCCCCTGGTGGGCTGAGCTGGCCAAACACACACACACACACACACACACACACACACACACACACACACAAATCAATAAATAAATAAAATTTAAAAAAAAGATTTGCTTTATACAGTTGGGTGCTCCCATGTTTGGTGCTTTATACTGTTGGGTGCTCCGCATCATGAGTGTTACCTCTTCCACTTGAATTTTTCCCCTAACCCGTATATATTGGCCTTTTTTATTTCACTTCATCATTCTTGGTTTGAAGTTGAGTCTGTCTGAGAATAGGATTGCTAACTTTTCTTTTTTCTGAGTTGTTGGGTTATGTAGTATTGTGTTCTATCCTTTTACTTTCAGCCTATGAATGTCTTTCTGAGTTAAATGTGTTTCTTGTATACAGCATATTGTTGGATTTTGTTACCTAATCCACTGCACCAGTCTATTTCTCTTAATTGGTGACTTGAGTCCATTTACATTCATGGTTAGAATTGAGATGTATTGAATTATGATTGACATGTTATTTCCCTGTTGCCTTTAACTCCTTTTTCTCCTGTATTTAATTGTTCACCCTATTTAGTTGGTTGCTTCTGATCTCATTCATGGAGTTCTGATCATTTTGGTCTCTCGCTAGAACATCTTTCAGTAGCCTGTGTAGGGTTGGCTTTGTCATCATGAAATTCTTTAGCTTTTATTGTCATGAAAGTATTTCACTTCTCCATCAAACTTGAAAGAGAGTTTTACAGGTTATAGTAGTCTGGGCTGGAATTTGTTTTCATAGAGGAGTTGAAGTATTCTGCTCCATGCTTTTCTTGCCTTCAAGGTTTGTGAAGACTTCTGCCATAATTCTGATGGGTTTTCCTTTGAATGTGATCTGCTTCTTTTCTCTAGCCAAATTCAGTACATTATTCTTATGCTGAATTTCTGGGATCTTGGCTATTATATGTCTTGGTGTGTTTTTGACTGGTTGAAGTTTTGTGGCGTTCTGAATACTTTGATTACCTGAATGTCAGATTGTTTCCTCATATTTGGGAAGTTTTCACCATTAATTCTGCCAATATTCATAATGTCGTTTATATTGATTCCTTCTTTCTCATTGATGCCTATTAGTCTCACATTGTTCATCTTTGCATCATCTTGCAGGTGATGGATTATTTTTTTCTGCATCCTATTTGTTGTTAAGAGATCCTTTCTTACCTTTTCACTAGTTGCACCAGCGTCTTCAAGATATGAAACTCCGTCTTCACTTTCACTTAAATGGTTTTGCAAGCTAGTGATTGAGATTTTATTTTCTTTTACATCTCTTTAACTCTGCTTCATGTGATCTAGTTCTTTCCTGTATGGCTCATTCACAAAATCCATCATTTTTTCTAATCTCCTCTATTTCTTTTTAATCAATGTCTTCTTTAGAAATAGTTATAAATTCTTTTACTGCAGTCTTTTTTTCAGATTGGGTTTCCTCCCTAAGTTTCTGTAGTTGATTCTTTACTTCAGATGGTATGAGTTCTGAGAATTCTTTTTTTGATTCAGAAAAGAATTCCACTCTGAGTTCCTGTATAACTTTCTGCTGCTGCTTATTTACTACCGACATTATTAATTTGTACATTAGAGCTGAGCTAGTAGAAAAAAATTCCGCTCTGAGTTCCTCTATGACTTTCTGCTGTTGCTTATTTACTATGGACGCTATTAATTCATACATTTGAGTTGAGCTAGTGTCTTCTGCACTTGTTATGGGTGGGCTTGTGTTCTGAGATTGCATTTTGCTCCTTCTTTTTCTAATTTTGTGTAGCACGTCTTCTGATCTTTGTTGTAGATCTTTGTTGCAATTATAAACTTAGCACCTGGTGAAGTTCAGGTGCACATCTGCAAAGTTTGGATTTATCCAGTTGTGCCTGGCTTGGTTCTGGCTGCTGTGCTCCACTCCTTCCCGATGCTGCCCCTTGGGGTGAACATTTTGTGCCCCTCTGACAAGATGTTCTGCTTCTGGACTAGCTTGCTGGTTATGTCCCCTACCAACTCTGCACGGATTGCAGCTGCAGGGTTTCAACCCAGGCCTGTATGCCAGGCCTGAGTTGAGTCTGGAGAAGACAAGGTGGAGTAGTGGGGAGATGCAGCTCTCCCAAACACTCACCGGGCCTGGCGTAGGACTGGATGTGGGTGTTCCCAGAACACAATAGAAATTCCTACTCTGTGCACGGGGTGTGACGGGGTACTGTGTATTCATGGGGGGTGTCCCAATGGGATGGAAGAGGGTGGAACAATATGAGACTAATAGGCCTCAATGAGAAAGTAGGATTCAAGACAAATGACATTGAAAAAAATGTGGGCAGAAGTAATAGCAGAAAACTTCCCAAATATGAGGAAAAAAATCTGACATTCAGGTAACTGAAGCATACAGAATGCCAAGTGACCTCAACCCACTGAAAAACACACTGAGACATATAATAGTCAAGATACCAGAAACTCACAACAAGAGAAGCATACTGAAAGCCGCTAGAGAAAAAAAGCAGATCATATTCAAAGGAAAACCCATCAGAATTAATGCCGACTTCTCTTCACAAACCATGAAGGCAAGAAGAGCATGGAGCAGAGTACTTCAAGTTCTCTATGAAAACAAATTCCAGCCTAGACTACTATAACCCGTAAAACTCTTTTTCAAGTTTGATGGAGCATTGAAATACTTCCATGACAAAGAACAGTTAAAGAATTTCATGATGACAAAGCCAACTTTACACAGGCTACTGAAAGATGTTCTAGAGAGAGACCAAAGTGGTCAGAACACCACGAATGAGATCAGAAGCAACCAACTAAATAGAGCAAGCAATTAAATACAGGAGAAAAAAGGGTTAAAGGCAACAGGAAATTAACTTCTCAATCGTAAGTCAATACATCTCACTTCTAACCATGAATGTAAAATGAACTCAAGTCACCAATTAAGAGAAATAGACTGGCACAGTGGATTAGGAAACAAAATCCAACAATATGCTGTACACAAGAAACACATTTAACTCATAAAGGCATTCATAGGCTGAAAGTCAAAGGATGGAACACAATAGTATATGTCCCAGCACTTCAGAAAAAAGCAGGGGTAGCAATTCTATTCTCAAGACAGTCTCAACTTCAAACCAACAATGATCAAGCAAAATAAAGAAGGCCAGTATATATGGGTTAGGGGAAAAATTCAAGAGGAAGAGGTAACACTCATAAATATGTATGCACCAAACACGGGAGCACTCAACTATATAAAGCAAATCTTAATGGACATGAAAAATCTAACATTCAATACCACAATCTTAACAGGAGTCCTTAAAACCCCTTCATCCCAAAAAGATACGTCAACCAGAGAAAAAAATAATAAAGAAACAACAGAACTGAACCAGAGCTTGAAATAAATGGACTTGGTTGACATATACAGAGTGTTCCACCGAAACACAGCTGAATACACATTTTTTCTCAGGTGCACATGAGTCATTTCCTAAAATAGACTGCATACTGCAGCATAGGTCATGCGTAAATCTATGCAAGAAAACAGAAATGATCCCATGCACATTATCTGGCCACAGGGCAATGAAAATGGAACTAAATGACAAAAGAAATGAGAAAAAACCCTTCAAAACATGGAAATTAAGAAGCCCCAGACCCAGTCCTAGCCCAGGTCTGGTGAGTGTGTGGTGAGCTTCCTGCTACCCTGCACCGACGGGACCAGGCCCAGCCCAGGGGCAGCGTGGGCCAGACCCTCTCCCACCCCCTTGGGCCACCCCCCACCACTCCGCAGTAACTCCCCCACACCGCCCGCTGAGTAGGAATTTCTGCCGAGTTCCGGGAACCCCCAGACCCAGTCCTACCCAGGTCCGGTGAGTGTGTAGAGAGCTTCCTGCTACCCTGCGCTGGTGGGACCAGTCCCAGCCCAGGTGCAGCGTGGGCCGGACCCTCTCCCACACCCTTGGGTCACCCTCCACCACTCCGCAGTACCTCCCACATCCTGATGGCTGAGTAGGAATTTATGCCACATCCAGGAACCCCCAGACCCAGTCATAGCCCAGGTCTGGTGAGTGTGTGGGAGAGCTTCCTCTTCCCCCTACTTCACCTTGACCCGCCAGGCACAGTTCATGCCTGGCATACATGCCTGGGGCATAATCCTGCAGCTGCAATCCCTGCAGAGTGTGTAGAGGATAGAGCCACCCAGTTAGTCCAGTAGCAGAACATCTTGCCACAGGGGCACAACAGGGTCACCCTCAAGGGCAGCAGCAGGAAGGAGCTGAGCACAACAGCCAGATCCAAGACAGACACAGCTGGATAAGTCCAAA
>NW_004524611.1:0-672 GCF_000260255.1 Octodon degus
AGGCTTCCGACCACCCCACAGATGAGAGGGCGTGAGACTCCCCATGACCCCACAGAGGAGAGGGCATAAGGCTCCCCATGAACCCACAGAGGAGAGGGCATGAGGCTTCAATGACCCTACAGAGAAGAGGGTGTGAGGCTCCCCATAACCCCACAGAGGAGAGGGCGTGAGAATCCCCATGACCCCACAGAGGAGAGGGCATAAGGCTCCCCATGAACCCACAGAGGAGAGGGCATGAGGCTTCAATGACCCTACAGAGAAGAGGGCGTGAGGCTCCCCAAGACCACACAGAGGACAGGGCCTGAGACTCCCCGCAACCCCACAGAGGAGAGGGCGTGAGACTCCCCATGACCCCACAGAGAAGAGGGCATGAGGATCCCCTGACCCCACAAAGGAGAGGGCATAAGGCTCCCCATGACCAGACAGAAGAGAGGGCATAAGGTTCCCCATGAACCCACAGAGGAGAGGGCATGAGGCTTCAATGACCCTACATAGATGAGGGCGTGAGGCTCCCCACAACCCCACAGAGGAGAGGGCGTGAGACTCCCCATGACCCCACAGAGGAGAGGGCATGAGGTTCCCCTGACCCCACAAAGGAGAGGGCATAAGGCTCCCCATGAACCCACAGAGGAGAGGGCGTGAGGCTTCAATGACCCTACAGAGAAGAGGGCG
>NW_004524611.1:772-1256 GCF_000260255.1 Octodon degus
CCCACAGAGGAGAGGGCGTGAGGCTTCAATGACCCTACAGAGAAGAGGGCGTGAGGCTCCCCGCAACCCCACAGAGAAGTGGACGTGAGGCTTCCCGCAACCCCACAGAGGAGAGGTCGTGAGGCTCCCCACAACCCCACAGAGGAGAGGGCGTGAGGCTCCCTGCAACCCCACAGAGGAAAGGGCGTGAGTCTCCCCATGACCCCACAGAGGAGAGGGCATAAGGCTCCCCATGAACCCACAGAGGAGAGGGCATAATGCTCCCCATGAACCCACAGAGAAGAGGGCGTGAGGCTCCCCGCAACCCCACAGAGGAGAGGGCGTGAGACTCCCCATGACCCCACAGAGCAGAGGGCGTGAGGCTCCCCACAACCCCACAGAGAAGAGGGCATGATGCTCCCCGTAACCCCACAGAGAAGAGTGCGTGAGGCTCCCCACAACCCCACAGAGGAGAGGGCGTGAGGCTCCCCGCAACCCCACAGAG
>NW_004524611.1:1656-15546 GCF_000260255.1 Octodon degus
CTCCCCGCAACCCCACAGAGGAGAGGGCGTGAGGCTCCCCGCATCCCCACAGAGGAGAGGGCGTGAGACTCCCCACAACCCCACAGAGGAGAGGGTGTGAGGCTCCCGCCGACCCCAAAGATCCGAGTTCTGCTAGCTCCTTCCTCAGAAGCCGCTCGTGCTCCACTGCTGTCACTGCTGGACTACTTGAATGTCTGGTCTTTAATCATGAAAACATCATTTTAATGATAGCAGATAAGCCTGCAGTCTTTTCCCTAAGTTGCAAGGGAATTTCAGCGTTCGCTGCGTCACTGCTGAAGAACAGAGATTGAAAAGCTGATCAAAGAGAAAAGAAGAAAATGAGCTCCAACAGGTGCAAGTTCATTGTGTGTAGCTTCCCTTCTTATTTCATTTGCTAAAACAAGGCTCCATGGGAATTTTGAAAAAGCAACAATAAGAAGTCGAAAATGCCTTTTCCTCTCTCTCTCTCTCTCTCTCTCTCTCTCTCTCTCTCTCTCTTTCTCTCTCTCTGGCCCTGTTTCTATGCTTGGCTCATCTTGGTTTTTAAGGCAGTTCTGCATAGGCCAGTCAAGAACCTCAGAGCTCAAGAAAGTCTCCCGCCTCAGCCTCCCCACTTCCGGTTCTAGAGGACCTCCCTGCCCGCCTCTCTGTGGCACTAGGTTGGAAGCTCGCCACAGAAGCAGTGTGGCAGGCAGAAGTCTAAGCTGATCTCTGCGCTTCATGTGGCGGGGTACTCAGTCAACACCAAGGTGTGTGCGGGCGAAAGACTTGAGTCCTGTGGAGGACCAGGTCACCGCCCTGGGACCACGGGCAGTCTGTGGGGGAAGCGAAAGGACTGCAGAGGTGGGCGCCTAATGGCTGGTGTGGAGGTAACGGGCAGGCCAAGCACGGTGGACTCCACAGTCTACTGACTCTGTCAGGAGGGACACCCTTCCCTGACCCCAGGCCCGGGCAGCAAGGACCTCTCCTGGCAGCCGCCAGGACGGACACTCTGCCCCCCAAATCCTGGGCACCTGGGAGCCTTCCTGAGCCGGTGGAGTCTCAGCTCCTCGGAGCACCTCATTCCGTTTACAGGAAATGACGCTGCGCCACTTGAGTCTGACACTGTTGGCAGTCAGTCAATCAACAAAGGAGAAAACAACACGGTCCACTGGGCAGGGAGAGGCGCTCACGCCTCACAAATCTTAGGCTCCTATAATGGCATAAATTTTATTCGGAATTCAGGTGTCATAAAATAAAATTCTTGTAGGTCAAGGAAAATAAAACTGGGGCTGATGAGATGGCTCAGTGGTCTAAAGCACCTACTTAGAACAAGCTTAGCAAAGCACAGGGACCACGGTTCAATCCCCCAGCACCACATGCCAGCCAGCCCCACCCCCTGGTGGACTGAGCTGGCCACACACACACACACACACACACACACACACACACATAAATAAAATTAAAAAAGAAAAAACTGAAGTGAGAATCATTGCTATAGGGTTCTTTTTCTCAACAGAACCCTCTCTGCCAAACAAATTTTGTTTCATCCTTAAATTAATGACAGAAAACACAGACTAAGAACTGCAAATATTCTGGGGTCCTCATTCTGTCCTTCGAAAAACTCCCACGCATTGAAAATGTGCTTCCGGGATACTGGCCACACGCTTGGCTCTGAAGGCACGGGCAAAGGACTCTAATTTGATTCACTAATTTTGGAGATGGATGTAAGCAGCAGGTTTGCAGAATTTGGGGCCTTTGAATTAGTATGTAGACTTTGGAGGGGGCCTGCCCGATCACCGGCGGTTCTGCGCGGGAGGAGCGGCGCCCCGGCCCCCACCCAAGCCCTCCCTGCCCTGCCCTGTGCGGCTCGGCGAGCGTGCGCTTGCTTCCGCACACCTAGTGCCGGCACCTGCACACCCGATCTCAGCCAAGAGCCGAGAAGTGTGTTCCAGGATCTTGCAGTCTACCGTGTTCTTTTTTCCTGCGTTCCTCAAAAGATTTATTTTATCTAAGTGATGTTTATACTCATATGTTTTTTATCATCTTAATGAGTTTGCGTCTCTTAAAGTTCTGAGAAATTTGTATTTCTTGCCACCTGCCACATTGTGTTCACCGCACAGATACCCATTTTATTCTGCTCTTGTCTCTTCAGGTCGTGCGGTCACTAGATGTGACACCACCTAATGACAAGAGCAAGTCCCTCTTCACACCGGAAATCGTGTCACCCGGAAAGTAACAGCACAGAGAGCCGTCTGCGGCCGGCCCAAGGCGTGCTGTGGGCGCTGCCTCCTCGTCGCCTCAGGTCCTCCTGTCTGGGGTTCAGGGGACCCGTCCTGCAGAGTGAGCTGGCCGAGCCATTCTGCTCGGGCTGGGCGCCCTCGGGTCAGGGTCCTCTGGCCCGAGCCCCGCTTCTGCTTCTCCTGAGAGGTGACTCTCCACTCCAGAGACGTGGGCGCCTGCCACCGTCGTGTTCAGGGGCATGAATCAGACACCCCAGCATTGCACAGGGCTGCGCTTCTACAAGCAACCCAAAGTACAAACGCAGACCAAAGCAGAAACGGAGGGTGGTCAGATGCAGGAGACGGATCGCCCCAAAGCGCAGAGGGACCCGGCTGCAGGGCGGGAGCGGGAGGGGGCGCCGCGCACCCACCTGGACCAGCTCATTTTCTCTCAGCTCCTGCGACAGCCCCGTCTTCAGGTCGCAGCACACCTGAGATGGAGCGATGCCCTGCTTTCTGGCCCTAATTCCTTCACGTAATGACCTCCCGCTCCATCCATGCTGTCACCAACGTCAGGACGTCCTGCTTTCCTGTGGCTGAGTGCGCTCCTTGGTGCATGTGACTGTAATCCCAGTGCTTGGGAGGCTGACACAGGCAGACCACTACGAGTCTGATCTGTGAAGCGAGACTCTGTAGACCTTACACTAAATTTAAAAGAAAAAATCCGCTAAAAATGTATGTGGTACACGGTCTCACTTTGCAACTCGGATTTGTGGTGCTCCTGCTGTGTCAGCCTCCCCAGCACTGGGATTGCAGACATGTGCCACCGTGCCGGTCTTGGTGATCGGCTCAGTGCTCCAGGGGTGCAGACTGCGTGGTATGCGGTACCGGGGATCCCACCAGGTCCTTGCGCTTGCCAGGCAGGTGCTTAGGCAGCGGGGCTGTCTCTGCGGCCTCCCCATCCTGTTTTCCATGACGGTTGCCCCTTCCCTGCAAGGGGGAAGGGGCTTGTCTGGGCTCCACAGCCGGCCCGCACTTGCCCTCTATTCTCTCGGTGGAAATGGCTGCCCTTACTGAAAGGTGGTCTTCTCGTGGTGGTTTTCATTCACACTTCTCTGATGTTGAGAATTATTTTCATAACTCTATCAACCATTTGCATTTCTCCTGAGAAATATTTATAGTGAGACCCTGACTCAGAGAGATAGAGGAAAAAGGAAAAAAGACTTACAAAAATGAAACTCAGGGGGCCAGGAGATGGCTCAGTAGAACAAGCGCTTGCCTGGCAAGCATAAGGGCCTGAGTTCAATCCCCAGTTCCACCAAAAAAAAAAAAAAGAAAGAAAGAAAGAAAAAGAAAAAAAATTAAAAGAGACTAGGGAGATGGCTCAGTGGAATAAGCACTTCTCTGGCAAGCACAAGAGTCTGAATTCAATCCCAGGTTCTGCAAAAAAAGAAGAAAGAACAAACGAACGAACAAAAGAAAGAAAGACTCAGATATTTAAAGAATCTCTCTTTCGTGGCTAATAATGATTAGAACATAAAATTACTTTTCAAGCTTTGTGATTCCAAAATTTTAATTTTCTCGATGTACAGTATCCAGCGTGCCCTTTGGAGGTCATTGTCTCCTCCAAGTAATGAGGAGACCCCCAGCGCACTGTGTCACAAGACCCTGCTCACAGCCAAGGCAAACACACCGGCTTGCAGTCTCAGCTGGGCTTAAGCCCTGTGGACGCAAGAGCGGATGGGGCGCACCTGGCTATTCCTTCTGGCTTCCTAGCCCCGGATTCTGCATGCTTTCACTAAGAAAGCGTTCCCAGAGGCACAAGTCTCCGGAGAATTTGTTCTTTAATGTATTTCCTAATAACAGTTACATCACTCTTTAATTTACTGTTCACCTGACACAGAGCCATGGGCACATCCTGATTTTGTAAGATCAGACGCCGTGAAATGTGAGGAAGAACACCTTCGACATTGGACACCTCCACTGGCTTCCGGTGTGTGTGTGTGTGTGTGTGTGTGTGTGTGTGTGTGTGTGTGTGTGTGTGTGTGAAAATGAGAGACAGAAGTAATAAATGTGGAGCACAATTAAAACAGAAGAGAAAACATCAGAGATGCCCATAAGAATCACTTTTCTTTTTGTTCCCCTTTATCTCGTGAAGAAATGAAAAGGCCTTTCAACTTCCTGCTCGCTAAATCTCCCTACTTTCCCTTGTCGATGTCCTAGTAGTTCACAGCAAGCCAGGCACACACGGCAAAGGAATGCTTACCCTGAGTTCCACTTGCTGGATGTTTCCTGCAAGCAAGCTGCGTGGTGGGACTCTCGTCTCCTTCCCTTGACACCTGCGAGTTGGGGGTCCTTCCTGGTAGATTTATTGACAGGTCTGAATGTTTTCCCCTGGGCATTTTTAAAAAAATGTATTTAGTACAAGGTCTACAGGATTTCACTACAGATCAGGTTCACAGTGATCCTCCTGTTTTCAGCCTCCCAAGCACTGGGATTACATGCATGCACAACACGCCCAGCTTCAATCCGCATCTCAGTGTGACCCAGGGGCAGGGCCAGCAAGGCATGCAGGGGATCGAACCCCAGTCCCTGTGTCTGACTAAGCAGGTGCTTTAATCTGCTGAGCTATCTGGCCGGCCTACACCTGAGCATATTTTACTGTACACAAAATGTCATTATATGATATGAGTCTGGATTTAACTGCAGTTCCTACTGAACCTAGAGGCAGAGGACTTGAAGAGGGCATGATACGTTAGGATTGTGCGTGAGTCAGCTCCCCGTGATGAATGTGATTATTATGTACTACAAGGTGGACTAAGAAAACTTAAGAGTGGAGATAGAGCATGCTAAATGCACACATGGATTCCTGAAGCCGACCTTAACTATTATGTGCTATGTATACACACCAATAAACGGTCTGTATTTAGAACATGCAAGTTCATAAAGTCTGACATAGGTGAGGCCGTCACTGTGACAGAGAGCCAGACCGGTCCCAGGTCCCCCCACGGCTCTCAGGCCCTCCGTTACCTCCCCACTCTGCCCCACACGGCCACCACCAACCCTCAGTAACTCCTCTTCCTACAGCTCGGTCAGCATTTTCTAGAAGCATGTAAGCAAAAGCAGGCATTTCACATGTTTGTTCACCTGTTTGTTCGCCTTCACGTTTACTCCTCATTGCTTGCATGCGCCACAGCTCACTGTCCTCCAGGGGCAGCAATGGGAACGTGGCTCGGAGTGGTCATTCGGTTCTGTGGTGATGGCCCTATGAGGCTGCTTCTGGGTTTCCGACATTTTAGTGAAGGGCGCTATGAGCTTGTTTGCCCCTGTCTTTCCTTGGACAGATGTATAGGGCGTGATTTTGAGTTGTTTTGTAGGTTAAAGTTTAACTTTTAAAGAAAATGTCCAACTGCTTTCTAAAGTTGTATATAGCATTTGATATTGCCAGCAATTAGGTACGGAAGTTGCAGCTCCTACTCATCTTGCTAAAGTCTGTCAAATGCGTTAATTTCAGCCATCCCTGTGGTGCACAGTGTCATCTAATTGCATTTTTGGTTTGCATCTGCCTAATGAATAATTCTATCTTTATGTGTGCTTATGTCATATGTTGAATATTTTTAGTGAAACTTCTGCTCAAATCCTTTGATAGATGTGTTTTTCATTATTATTAAATTTTGAGACATTATATTATAGGTAAGTTTCTAATTGCACGTATGCCTTGCATATATAATTTCCATAATGTAATTTATCTTCTGCTCTTTGTTTTTGTATTTTTTAAGGAAGGCTCTACAGGGTGTTCAGGGACTTACTACTAGTGATCCACCTGTTTACAGCCTTCCAAGAGGTGGGATTACAGGTTACACCACCATGCCCAGTCTCAATGGCCATCTCAGTGCCCCCCCCCCCCGCTTTGGGGCCAGTATGGCAGGCCTGGGAAAATATTTTTTATTTATTTGGTACAGGGTCTCACTATGTAGTTCAGACTCATAATGTTCCTTCTGTCTCAGCCTCCCCAGCATTGGGATTATAGGCTTGCACCAGCACACCCAGACTCGGGGGCTGGCACAGCATATGGTACCAGGGATTGAACCTGGGTCTTTGTGCTTGCCCAGCAGGGGATTAGACTGCTGAGCTATCACCTCAGCCTATGATCTTTCACTTTTTGAACCACACCTTTATGGGGCAGAGGGTTTTAATTTTGGTGAATTCCACACTAAACATTAGCTCTTTCATGTGTCGTGTTTTATGCATCGGGTCTAAGATAGCTTTGCCCAAGCTAAGACCCCAAAGAATTTATTCTTTTTTAAACTTTAACTCACTTTTCACCAAGTGGAACTGACAAATATGATCAAATATGTTTAAACTTTACAGCATCTTGTTTTGTCAGAGATTTTATTCTTCAAGTTTTATAGTTCTTCATTTTACATTTGGTTTATGGCCTATAAGAAGTTTTTGCGTCCATACATACAAAGTACATTTCATATTTTCAACTGGTTATAAACATTTTTACATAACACTTATTGAAAAACTTATCTTTCCTCTGTTGAACGCCCACGATACTTTTGTGGCAAATCAGTTTTACACACATGCATAGCTTAATTTTGGACTGTCTTCTCAGCCCCTTTGATTTATGCTAAAGCCATGCTTGCCTAATAATTACATGATCAAATTATACTTTAAAATCAGGTAATATTAGCCCTCAAGTTAGTTCTGCATTACTAGAATTATTTCAGTTGTTCAGGGTCTTTTTCATTTCTGTGGGCATTTACAGTCAGTTTGTCAATTTCTATGCAACAAATTCTGCTGTTTGGTATCTTTCTGTAGCTTAAGTTTGATGAAAATTGACAGGCATTAACAAACTTGACTCTGATTCATGAGGAGCGAGCTTCTCATTTATGTCTTCTTATCTCAGTTTTTGTTGTTGCTTTTAGATTTTACTACCTCAGTCTTGAATAGTTTTGGAAAAATATGTTCAAGCTTTGCCTACTTTGAAAGTATTGTAAATAGTACTGAAAATTCTGTAGCCAGTTATTAAGCATTAACACATAAAATACTAGGGACTTTAATGTGCTCATCTGTAACCATGGAAACGTGCTAACTTCCCTCATTATTTACACTAACGTTTTATACATTCCATAACTTTTCCTATATTAAGCATAATCATTCTGCGAATAAAGAGCTTCACCTTTTGTAACAATGTGGCAAGAGAACAAAAGAACATGTTGATATATTCACCTCATCGCCAATGTTTTTATTACCTGCAGATGAATGTGGCTTGAAAGCCATTATTTTCTTTTATCATGCAGCCAAAATTTTGAAATTTATGACTATTTTAGGTGCCAGGTGAAACATCTCATTATTACCTAAAATCATAGGTAAATCACACAGGCACGACTTGAAGCCCAGAGCTGGTAGCACGGCCGCCCGAGGGGCGCCGCTGTGGCCAGCGTTTCGGGGCGCCGGGACCCCAGGACCCTGGCCAGGCCCTGTGCGGAGCTGCAGCCGCCCCCGCTGCACACGCCGCTGCGCGCTCTCAGGGCCTTGCGGGCGTGCACAAAGGCTCTGCGCAGAGAGCGAGGCGCGCTCAGCCTTTCCTCCTGCGGGGAGGATCGCCCTGGGGCGCAGCGGGCGGCCTCTTGTGAGCTCCAGCTAGCGCGCGGCTTCTCATTTAAATTCCAGGCACAGCGTTTAGATACCGCCAAGCATAAAATAATCTTTAAAAAAAAAATCATAAACATGGTGGGCGAGGACCGGTCACTCCCTCGTGATAAGCTCCGCGCAGGGCCCCGCAGCAGGGTCAGGGCGACGCCCGGGTCGCCTGCAGCCTGGACGCCAGGCCCTCCTCCCTCCTGCGCTCGCCGCCTGCCCCTTTGTAAACACAAGCAAAGAACGCTGCGGCAAAGAGGGATGAATTAGTTTTTCACCAAGGTCAGAAATTAGAAGAAAAATTATGTCGCCGTGTGCTTTGTGTGCCGTTCATGTTCGGACATTTGGGTTCCGGAGTTTTTAAGGCTCTCTCACCATGTTAGTACGCTCCCGGTGAGGCGCTCATTGCCCCGCAGTCTTTTCTGTACTTCACGTAAAGGCACACTCGAAGCTCCCGCTGCTTAGCTTCTCTCTTCCCTGCGTGGGCTGCCCAGCGCGCGCGTCCCGCAGAGAAGTCCTAAGAGCCGGCACCCCGCAGAAGTGCGCGCGTGCGTGCGTAGAAGGACCTCCAGCTTGCCTTCCCTCCAAGGAAAGCGGATCCGAGCTGCTCGAACTTCTCACTGTTTTCACAAGCATGGCTCTAAGTCTGTCTGAACAAGCTCCGATTCCCGCCTGAGCTGATGTGCCCTCGCCACCTTTACAATCTCTTGCTTGGTGTAACAGGAAACTCTCGAGTCCTAAGGTTTCATTAGTCTCCTTGCTTGTTCAAGTGCCGCTGTCCTGCACACGCACTGCAGTCTGTGGGGGCGGCAGCCTTATCTGAATGCGCAGCCTTAAGCCCACCAACAATAAAGTGCAATCATACTTCTGAATTTTTGCTAGCACATAGGTTCATGTTATAATGCTAAGGTTATTTTAGTATTTAAGAAAATCTTCCATATTTATTCCTTAAATATTATTTAATTACTAGAAATTGTTTTATGAGACATATTAAAAACAGATTAGCAGAAAAAATTCTTTTGAGATTCTGTCCTCAGATAGAAGTACAAGCGTGAGGGCCAGCCAGATAGCCTGCAGCCGACTGAAGCACCTGCGTAGGGAGAGCGCCGCAGCCATGCCAGCCCTGCCCTCCCGGGTGCGCGGAGATGGGGATAGACTGGGTGAGCCGGAGCGAGCCTATAATCCCAGTGCTTGGGAGGCTGAGAGCAGGAGAATCACTACGAGTCCAATTTATGTAGTGAGACCCTGCAGACCCTGCAGACCTTGTACCAGATACATTTAGAAAAAAAAGAAGAAGAACCTCAAGTGTGCAGAAACACATACGCCCTTGTACGTAAGTGGATTCACATGCACACACTGCTTTGTCCTTGCAGGATGGAGTGTGCTTGTCATGTGACTCTGCTCTGGGCTCTGGGCTCTGGGCTCTGCCTGCGGACATCTCGTCAACCTGATTTCCACAGCTGCGTGACACTCCATTTTAGACATGGGAGCACGCTTGCTTCCCTAACTATTTCTATATAACTGAAATATTAAGTTATACAAATGCAAGAAGATATAAATCATGATTTTGTGAAAATCGATATATGAATTAATATTCTTACACAAATGCATATATCCTTCCATATCCTTTAGCATAAATGTTCATATATATAATTGCCAAAATACGGAAATTTTGGAGGGAAAATAATTTCAGATTATGTTTGTTAGTCTTAGTGTGATCTAAAGGAGACCTCGAAGGGCAGAAAGTGCAGGGAAGGCAAACGTCTGTCTTCTGCCTTTTCGATGAGCCCACATCAGAAGCAGGCCCGGCGCTAACGTGCACCCCATGGTGGAATGCCCCCACTCACCCTGACACTCCCATTGGTGGCAGCCGCAGCTGCAGGGCTTGGTCCCAGGACGGCTGGCCTCCCGGCTGGCCGACAGGTGCCCGTGCTGCGTCTTCCCCGTGGGAAGAAGGAGGCGAAGACCTTCTCTCTCCTGTTTTCCTAGAGCCTCATCAGAGTCTAGTTAGGGCCTCATGCTCTGTCATCATTTGTCCTTAGTGTGTTCTTGTTGCCCTAGTGTCATAAGTCACACCGCAGCCTACGACTTCAGGAGCATTTTGAGGGGCACACAATTCAGCCTCCCTCAGAATTGATGTCCTTGTTGCACCCAAAATACATCCATTCCAGGATCAAGACTAAAGCCTAAGTCCAAAGTTTTATTAACTAATGTCTAAATCAGACATGGACAAGACTCCAGGCAAATTCCCCGGCCACTGTGACCCTATGCAGACAGGCAGGCTGCAGATCGCGGACACAGCAGTGGTGCATGCACAAGGCAGTGACCTTCCAACGGGAGGAGCTGAAAGGAAGGATGAGGGTATATGGTCCAGAACATCTCAAAGTGGGCAAGGAAAGCTCACACAGACCAGAGTGTTCTGCAAGAGCTCATTGTTTGATGCTTTTCCCCGGGACCCACAAGGGTGACCTTCCTCCTCCAAGTCCCTCTGGGCTGGTGGTCTTGAACACAGAGCTTTGGTCAGCAGCGGAGTTGCTCAGTCCTGCTCAGACTGATACGATTTCCTTGTGTTTTGAAACCAAGCGGGTGATGCTTTCTGACTCCGAGTCATTTTTCACTTAAGAAAAAAAAAAATAAACTACCACACAACCACACAACCACAGGTAAGTACAAGGTCTCCCTATGCAGCTCAGACTCGGAGTGAGCTGGTGTCTCAGGCCTCTGCACTGGGGTTTCGATGGCCCACACAGCGTGCCCAGGGTTCTGGGCTGGCACAGCACGTGGTACTGGGGAATGAATCTGTGTCCTCGCGCTTGCCAGGCCTGCGCTGAGGCTGCGGAGCCACCTCCTGGCCCTGCACCTTTCAGTTTAAATCAGTGTCTTGGTGGACGCAAGCTCATCTACAGTGCCGTGGACATGACTAAACCCGGGAGTCACACCCAAGTCCTTACTCAACTTTACTCTTCAAGGTCCCTGTCTCTGGATGGTCCCCTTGGACGCTAGCTCTTCAACAATTCCACGGCGGGTGGCGCTAACACAGTTCAGCCCATAGAGCTTGACAGGCATCACTCGTGTGAACTGCTGTTCTCTGGGGCTCTTAATGAGATTTGAATCACAAGGAATAAAAGTCAAATATTTAAACTTGACTTCACACTGCTTATTGTCCATAAGGTTATGAGAAATTCCAAATGCCCTATACAGTATAATCTTTGTGTGTCTCTAAAATAATATCTCAATATCTGTATCATTGGGGTGTTCTGAAATGCATATGGAATATAGAAAGGGAAATTCTTCGTACATGTTAGGTCCCTTTTTTCTCTGATATGGCCTTTTCTCTCATTCCATCTTATTTTTCCTTTCCAAGAATGACTTTTGCATGAGAGAATAATTCACCATTAAATACTATATAGAGATTTGATTAACCTACAGCTTGTTTCACATATGCAACCATGCAATTTTCTAACATAAGCAAGTACAGGGAATGTTAAAAATGCAAGACATTTATTTAATGATTTTTCTTTAATGCTAGCTTCTGAAATTTAAACACAGCACATTATGGAAATGCAGAATTTTAAAGAAGTTTGATTAATGAAGTCAGATCAGGTTTACATTTTGTTAGTAAGACACAAAATTCCAGATCCTAGGTTTCTGCCATACCTTTCATGCCCTCCAGCCCCAGAGTTGCACCCATGCCTACCGAGAGAGGTGGGAAAGCCTGTGCTGCGGGTGCGGTGACAGAAGCCACTGCGTGTGCGATGAGATGCAGGATCTGGGTGAATCCTCAGACCACCCTTCTGAGCAGCCCTGCTGGGGCCATTCAGCAGGAAAGTCCCAAGGTGGAGGAGGATTTCTCCTAATCAGAACACAATGGCGCATGAAAATCTAGTAGAGAAGTTTCCATCATTGCAGCGCTTTGGTTTTCTTCCTTCGCTGAAGCTTGAGTTCACAGAACAACAAACAAAATCCAGTCATTCATGGAGCCCAGCCATCACTGGCCCAATACCACACCCTGGAGAGCTTGGTCTCTGGCTGTGGGTGGCCATGTGAGCCCCACACAGCTGGCTGCTGCCCACCAAGTGCAGCAGAGAGGCACAGGCTCCTGCTCTGTGTGGCCCCAAGTCTGATAGTGGCAGGCATGCTGGAGGCTGGCAGTGGCTCGGGAGGAAAGTGACCCACACGGAAGTGAGCAGGGGTATCCAAGGCAGCGGCAGCCTGCCCATGTTGTTTCTCCCTTCCTCATGGGCCTCTCACTTCATTGCAAACATGAGTGGAGTACAGCCCAGAGTCTGTAGGAGGACACATCCAGGGCCTGTGTCCTGGGAGTGGCCATGGGGGAAGCCTGTGGCCATTCTAGGACCAGCCCAGCCCACTCTGTAGTGATTGTGGCATGCACAGACGCCTGACAATTCTGCACTATGGTGGTGGCTGGGAGGGCCTCTGCCACTCTGTGGTTACTTGGTCAATTGAGAACAGCCTATCAATAAATTAATGATAAATCAATAATAGCACCAGATGCCCTTGTGTCGCACATGCGGTATTTTTTGTTGGTGCTCCTCATGTCACCTGGGTAGCACCTTGCAGTGATTTTGGGTGACTGTGGACAAGGGGGAGACTGCGTAATGAGCTGGCATCCACAGAGCAGGTGAGTGTGGGTGCAGGGAGCCGGCCCTGCCTCCCACCAAGAGCCTGCTTCCACCTGCACTTCAGAACAATGGCCGTACCCACTTCTGCAGTTTGGCGGATCCCTGAGATGGAATCTGTGACTTCAGTATAGAAGTACGAACAGACTTCTACCAGGGGCAGGGAAGCCCGCTCAGCCACTCTGCTCAGCCTCACTTGCCCCTGGGCCTGTGCCCCTTGAGCACACAGCGACTGCCTCTAAAATTAGCCGGGAGTTCAGACAGGTAGTTAGGGTAAACCGAACTGCATGTGTTGCAGGGTAATTTCAAGCTTCTCTTTGGAGGGTTAACAATCAAAGTGTGCAGACCAAAAATTGGAGACAAAAAAGGGCTGCAAGGACAGCCCACATTTTGGCCCTCGCCTCTCAAGGTCAGTGAAGACTCAGGACACAGGAGAACATACATTGTAACATCCTGTAACTCAGTTGTGTCCCAAATTTTTTGATCAAGGAGATTACAGGGCCACAGAGGAAAGTGATCGATGATGTAGAGTGTGCCTAAGAAGTCTCATGGAGAGAAAACATTCTCTCAGACTCTCACAGAGAGCACATTGGCCAAGCAATGACCGTGACTCATCCACATGGCTGACACTGACAAAGG
Source organism: Octodon degus (assembly GCF_000260255.1). NCBI lineage: Eukaryota > Metazoa > Chordata > Mammalia > Rodentia > Octodontidae > Octodon > Octodon degus. The sequence continues at coordinate 14,783 of NW_004524611.1, forward strand.
ATCTGCAAAGTGCGGTATAAGGTTACAGGATAAATCCTGAGGGGACTTGACTGACCTTATCAGACACAAAAGTTACATTCTTGTTAGGTAGGTCTTGCTTTATCTTGGTCTTAACCATCCAGAAGAAAAGAATAAAAATAAGATATATAAAGTAAAGCCATATTAATATGCTGAGCTGTAAAAGGCTCTAGTCAACAACTTCTGTGGATAACCCACTACTATTGTGGACTGCTGGACTGTGTTGGATTGTTTTGCTAAATTTACACACCTATAGTATTTAGATGCCAATGGCATACCCATCTATGACAGGAGTGAACAAAAAAAGGGGATACAAAGGAAGAACCATTTTGTATTTGTGTATACAGAATAATTAGGATAGATATACAGCTACTTTTGCTTAATTCAATGAGAAGATTTATACTAATAGTGTTTGGACAGGATATCCTGTCTGCATCTTGTACTGTGGATAACCACTAAGAAGATAACAATGTACAATGTATTGATTATTGAAACTGTCCTATTAATCAGCAAAAACAAAACAAAACAAAAAAACACTTTTGCATAAAAAATAAAATTAGCCAAGAGGTTGGACTTGATGTTGGAAATCGGAGAGACTCTGAATGCTACGATTAGTCAGGAAAAACAAGCAGCTCCCCCCACCCTGACCACTCAGGGACAAATTCCTTTCCTTTCCTTTCCTTTCCTTTCCTTTCCTTTCCTTTCCTTTCCTTTCCTTTCCTTTCCTTTCCTTTCCTTTCCTTTCC
>NW_004524611.1:15646-22222 GCF_000260255.1 Octodon degus
TTCCTTTCCTTTCCTTTCCTTTCCTTTCCTTTCCTTTCCTTTCCTTCCCTTCCCTTCCCTTCCCTTCCCTTCCCTTTCCTTTCCTTTTTTCTTTTCTTTTCTCTGTCTCTCTGTCTCTCTTTCTCATCAAAACCAATTTTGTTACTTAAAAATTAACATAAACCAAAACAGATTTTGTTGGTACAGTCCCAAGAGTTTTATAATTCACATGTCTAATTCTGCGACCAATGCCACAAATATGACCCGTAAAGCTTTCTCCAATCTAAAAGTTTCCACGTTACCCCTTTATACTCACATCTTTCTCTTTCACAAAATTTTAGGGCACTTTCTGGTGCTGCACGAGTGCGTGTTTGCCTTTTCACAAGTGTCACCAAGCCAAGTTTCAGGCAGGCATCTCCGGGAACTAGTTTCTGTTGTTGGGACTCAGCATATCTCGGTTGATCGAAGCTGTGGGTGCCAACAGGTAATGCTTTTTGTTGTGGTCTACTATCTTGCTCCATGTGGCCACTTTATTTAATTATTCACCTTCTCAGAGGCAATTAGTTTATTTCTATTTGCAAAAGACTAAGAAAAGAGCTACTATAATCATTCCTGTACGTATTAAAAATTGAAATATATTTTCTTTTTAAGGTAAGCAACCACAGGTAAGATTATCACCTCATGTGTGTATTTACATTTATAAGAAAATGAGAACTGTTTTATAGACTACTTGTAGCATCTGCAAATGGCAAGTAATAGGTGAACGGATCAGTTGCTTATCGCCACTGGTATTTTCCTTTCCAGGATAAATATTACTATGCTTTATTCTGGACATCTAATAGGTGTGCAGAGATGTTTCATAATGATCTGAATTTATATTTTGCCAAAACTAAATGAGCAAATACATATTTGCTATAAGATACAAATATCCTCTTGGGTAAAGTACTTTGCTAACCCTTGAGTTCAATATTTAGATTGGTTGCTTGTTATCCTTGAGATTTAAGAGATTTCTATGTTTTACACACACGTCCATTTTTATATGTATGATTAGAAAATATTCTCTTTTGCTCTAAATTGTCACTCAGTATGCTTCTCAATGTTTTCCACAGAACCAGGTTATAATTCTTATTTCTATATTATGACTATTGTTATTACTACTACTCGTATTATCACTGATACTTTCATATTTTTAAAGCTCCTGATTCATAGCAAGAAAATATTTTTCTAAGTTTAGGTCATGAAAGCTTCATAATTTCTTTTATTTTTAAGTCTGTGACTCTCCTCGAGTGAACATGTGCAGCAGACATAAAGTTTGCCTTCCAGCCCTTGCTGTGTGTACCCACCCCAGTAGTGCTACCGTCATCTTGGAAGGGGATTTCTTCCTCCTTGGATTCACTGTGAATTTCTGTAAAATACTATTCGACCATATCTGGAGGAGTCAATTTTGGACTTGCTGCTGTATTCTTTGGTTGGTTGTATCTCTGCTTTTCTAATGACATTTTTTCCATAATTTTTATCATGTATTTTGTCTTAAAATAGGGTAATGTTATTGTTTTAGGACTATTTTTCTTTGTCAAAATAACTTTAGCTTGAGTTCATTGGCTTTTAAATATAATTTTAGAATGATCTATCTTTATGTCCTCCTTTAGATTGGGCAAAACTTTGGATAAATATTGAACCCAACAGGTTCTATAAATGATTAAGTAAGAGATGGGAGTTTCAGAATGTCGTGAGTCGCTTGAGATGCGTGAGTGACACACGTGGAGCGTGTGCTGTGACAGACAGAGCCCAACAACCACAACGAGGGTCTAAGCAAGCGCTGCACTGTGAGTTGCAGGCGAAAGGCCGAGCCACTGTGTAAGCACTTGGCCACTTTCTTAAAAGTGAAACTGGCCAAACAACCCTGCCTTCCCCTCCCTAGGTGTGCACAGGAGGAAAGTGGGGGAAGGGGAACAGGAGACAGTGGGGAGGAAAGGAAAGGGGAGGAGCTCAGAAGAGAGAACTGGAGATTGTGCAAGAAGCTCACGGGAATGCGAAGTGGGGCCAGAGTGGGCGGGGGCCAAGGGACAGGAGAGGAGGAGAGAGAAGTCCGCCATGGCCAATTGCCCTCAGTAAGTGTGAGGGCCGAGTACTCCAAGCACACAGCAATAAAAATGTTAAAGAAAAAACATATTCACCTGTCTACACAGACTTGTAGTGACACTGATAACAGCCCCGGGCACTGGCCAGCAACAGGCAAACACTCCAGATGTCACCGATGGTTGAATAGATTGACAAAATATGACCTGAGAGAACTCTAGGTAGAACAGTGCTAGCAGCATTTTCCTATTTTTATTACTGTAGGTTTGGAAACATAACAGACACACGAGTCCTGGCTCCTCCCTCGCTTTCCCCTCCCCTTGCTCTCCCTCAGTCCCTCCCTGCCTCCACCAGGTCTGTCAGCAATGTGTGCCATCAAATGCTCTGCTCCAGCTCAGATGAGCCCAGAAAATGTTATTCTCAGTGAATGAAGCCCGGTACAAATGCTTTCGTGTTTTATAATCCCATTCATGAGAGATGTCAAGAGAACAAAATCAGCAGGGTCAGAAATGAGATTAGTGGCTGTCTGGGGCAGGAGGAAGAATACAGATGGTGGTAGAAAGGACCCCAGAGGGCTCTGCTGAGAAGGCAGAGCTGGAAGGATTTCACCCAGAAGCACTGGACTGAGCCCCTCAAGTGGTGGAGTGAAGCTTTTGACCTAGAAACTGTCCTCCTGTGTTTTACTTGGTACATTTTATGTTTTGAGTCTGTAAGTTTGATGTTGAGACTATGTTAGCTGCTTCTCCTTTTGTTCCCTTTTGGGGAGTGCCCCTCCCTCCCCAGTCAGGGTGGCTCTGCTCCCTTCACTCCCGCTGGGTAACAATTTTCCGGATGCTCACTCCCTTCTTCTCCCCCAGAGTCCCAGGCTGTGCTCAGGGCTGAGCCTTCCTCCAAGCCCTGCACTGTGGTCCTGAGTGACAGGAGGGTTGTGAGGTGTGTTCCCCAGCCCCCAGCATGCCAACAGTGTGAGTGGCCTTGGAGAGAAAGGGCGAGGTGCTGTTGGGAGGTACACTGAGCCCAGCCCAAGTGACGGTGACCAGCCTTGCCTGCCAGTGGACCAGGCTGTTGGCAGCCCTGGCCTATGTATTCAGCGTGCTCAGGAATATACTGCCCGGGTCTGGGAGCTGTGAACAGAGCCAGTGAGGAAATGACCACTCAGAGCTAAAAGAATACAGTGGAGACAATGGCTGAGCCAGATGGGAAAGGCTTCCATGGCCCCAGCACCATGGGAAGTGGAGGCAGGAGAATGGAGTCTGAGTTCAACCTGGCCACCTAGCACCCACAGAGAGCTGGCTAGATAGAAACACTGGAAAGTGGTTGGGAGTGCAGTTCAGGGCTGGGGCCATGGGGGAGCACCAAGTACAAGGGTAGGAGAAGGGAGTCTGGGGCCAGCAGCCTTGGAAACATGTGCTTATTGTAGAACAGTCAGAGCAAGTTAAGGACTGCCTCATGGAGGGCTTCCCTGGGATTGGTGAGCCTGCACGGCTATCATCACCATCCCGTACATCCCCTCTCTTGAACTTGCTCCTCCTGGATAATTGAGATTCATGTCATTTTACCAACACCCTCCCCTGCCTCAGCCCCTCTGCCTCAGCCAGCAGAGCCTACCCTGCCGCCCTGGCCAAATGTGAGATGGGCTTTGCATATTGCCTGGAAGTGGCATCCTTGAGGTGGTCTTCTGGTACCTGGCCCACTGCACCATCCGCACTGTCTTCCAAGTCCATTCACAGTGCTGTTACGGACAGTATTTCCATCTCTTCTGCAGCAGAATGCGGTTCTATTGTGGATACAGACCGTGCCTTCCTGTGGGTTCATACATCAGTGGGTGGTGAGCTGGATGAAGAAGTAGGTTAATTAGCTAAAATGCTGGTGCTGTGAACAGCAGTAACGTAAGGCTTCCTGGCCCGTGTCCCTTGGATGTGCATTCAGTGGTCAGGCTGCAGGGTCATGTGGCAGTTTGATGACCAGCATTTTGAGCAAACCCTGTACCATATCCTAATGGTTCTAAAAGTTAAACTGTTATCAGCGATGTGCACTTTGGGTTTTTGATAGCAGCTATCCTTAAATATGTGATTCGATGTTTCATTCTGGTCTTTTTTTGTGTGTGTATGCATATGTATTTTAGGGAAGGGTCTACAGGGTGTTCAGGGTCTCACTACTAGATCGGACTCAAAATGATCCACCTGTTTACAGCCTCCCAACAGCTGGGATTACAGGTGTGTGCCACCACACCCAGTCTCAACTGCTATCTCAGAGCACCCTGGGGGCAGGGCCAGCCCGGCAGGCCCAGGATCAAGCTCCCAGCCCCTGTGTCTGCCTAAGCAGGCACTTTAGTCCACTGAGCTATTTGGCTAGCCCTTCATTCTGGTCTTAATCTGCCTTTTCCTGGAAATTCCTGCTGCTGAGTGCTTTTTATTCACCTTATTGGCCATTTGCACGTTGTCTGTACAGAAATGGCTATTTGGATTCCATTTTTGCTTTTAAATTGAATTATTTGCTGTGTCACTATTGAATGCTTGAATTTGACATATATTTTGGATATTAGCTTCTTAGTAGGTAGAAGCAGACAGTTTCTGTGATTTTATATCTGTGACTGTGCACACTGTCCGTAGTTTTCACTGCCATTCAGAAGATTCTAAGTATGATCTTCACCTCCATTTTTCCCCTTTTGCTTTTATAACAGCACTTTTGATTTTGTATAAAAACTATACCAAGACCAGCCACATGGAGCTATTCCCTTGTGTTTCCTTCCACCTGCCTGCACTTGCAGTGAAGTCTTGGTGTACTGTAGCGGGGTCCATACCTGGCGTGTGTCTTGGTGCAGCTCCATCCCTGTGCAGCAGACCTCACGCCAGCCCTGCACTCCCTGAGCCTCTGTGTCCTTGGCATTGCGCTGAAAATCAGCAGAAAGCCTGGCTGAAAATCAAGGGCCAGTTTCAGACTCTTCTCTGTCCAGTTGGTCTCTTTGTCCGTTTCTGTGTGACTCGTCATTGCTTTGTCATTATCACTTGACTTTTAGAAACAAATGTTTTGATGAAGTATTTCAATAGATTTTCAAAAGGTTTATTTTTGCTTCTCTGGCTTGCCTCAGATTCATTTTTAATGAGTCATTTGGTGTTTTTTCTTACAAATATCTAATAAATCCCAAATTTCATCTCTGTCTGCAGTTCATGTATCCTGTAAACTCCTGTGAAGTCAATGGATGTCTGTGGATTCTGCACAAGACTCAGATCCACTTCTTGTCTGACTCACTGGCCGGCCCAGCAGGCTCAATGCCATCAAAGCCTCCTCCTGGCCCAGAAGGTTCACACATGCAGCCACGTTGCCTGAGGACAAATTATAGGGTGGGCAGGCTTGGATTTAAAGCAGTATAAAGAAACTTCTTTGACACAGTTCACACTGCAAAGAACCCACGGACATGGAAAGCTGGTGAGGACTCCAGGTCTTTCCATGAAAGCAAAACAAAGCAAAATCAACAGCAGCAACAAGGAGGAAAAACCATAAAATAAACTAAACAATAAGGGAAGCATCCAGATAATAAGGCAAGTGTATTGACAAGTTGAGGAAATACAGAATTGATGAAAAAGCTCAGCTAGTAGAATAAGTAACGAGCAAAAGTGAAAATTACATTTGATTCTTTTAATTTCTGATAAACAAGCCAGCAAGAACAACAACAACAAGATACTTTTTGAATAAATATCATGTAATAACGAACAAAACATTGTGTTTCCATTCAAGGTTTTATTTCCATTCAAGTTTTGCTTAACATGACTCTATCAAAATTTCTCTACAAGGAATTTCTGCTGAGTTCCGGGAACCCCCAGACCCAGTCCTAGCCCAGGTCCGGTGAGTGTACGGAGAGCTTCCTGCTACCCTGCGCCGGCGGGACCAGTCCCACCCCAGGCGCAGCATGGGCCGGACCCTCTCCCACCCCCTTGAGCGGTCCCCCACCACTCCGCAGTACCTCCCCCACCCCACCCGCCGAGTAGGAATTTCTGCCAAGTTTCAGGAACCCGCAGACCCAGTCCTAGCCCAAGTCCGGCACAGCTCAAACCTGGCATACATGCCTGGGTTGTAATCCTGCAGCTGCAATCCCTGCAGAGAGTGTAGAAGATAGATCCAACCAGCTAGTCCAGGAGTAGAACATCTCGCCAAAGGGTCACAACAGGTTCACCCTCAAGGGCAGCAGCGGGAAGGAGCTGAGCACAGCAGCCAGACCCAAGCCAAACACAGCTGGATAAGTCCAAACTCTGTAGAGCTCTACCTGAACTTCAGTACGTGCGAAGGTTATAAATACGGCAAAGATCTACAACAAAGGTCAGAAGACAGTGCTACACAAAATGACGAGAAGGAACAAAATGCAAACTCAGAACCCAAGCCCACCCGTAACAAGTGCAGAGGACACTAACACAGAACAAATTGGAGATCACACAGCTGAAAGCAATGAATCAACAGCTTCTGAAATAAAACAGCTGCAGAAAGATATAGAAGACCTCAGATTGGAAATGAAAAAAGAAA
>NW_004524611.1:28102-33239 GCF_000260255.1 Octodon degus
ATTTCACTGACCTTCTCAGACCAAAAAGCTACAACTCTTGTTGCATAGGTCCTGCTTTACCTTGGTCTTAACCTTCCAGTAGAAAAGTATGAAGACAAAATATAGGAAGTAAAGCCATGTTGTTATGTTGAGCTGTGGGGGACTCAGGTCAATAATTTCTGACATTACCAGTTAAGCAGAAGACCCAATGCTATTATGCACTACTGGACTCTTTTAGAATATTTTGCTGAGTTTACACATCTATAATATTCAATAACAAAACTTAGAAAAAATGGGGTAAACCGATGAACGTCCATTTTGTATCTGTGTATTCAAAGTGGTTAGGACAGATATATAGTTGCATTGTCTTAATGAATAGAATGATTTGTTCTAATGATGTTTGTAAATAGGATCTCAAGTCCGCATCTTATACAGCAATTAACCACTAAGAAGAATATATGCAGTGTATTATTTGTTGAAACTACTTCTGATTTGATTTGAAACTTTTTCATTGCAATCTGTTTATCAATAAAATTTTGAAGAAAAAATTCTCTACAAGGTAGAAGCAACCCAAATGCCCATCCACTGAGGAATGGATAAGAAATGTGCATGGGATTTTTGTACAAAAGGAGCATTAGCTATGAAAAAAGATAAACTTGAGGTTTTTATTGGTAAACACTTGCAACTAGAGACCACGCCCACCAGTGAAATAAATCTACCCCATATGCGGGAGCGTCCTACTGTCTCCCCAGTGTAAGAACCTGGACGAATACATAAACCTCAGCAGGCACAACAGACATGATGAAAGGGGAGACACTGTGCAAAGGAAAGAACCCCTGGGACATGGCAAAGCTCAGAAGAAGGGAGGAATGGAAAATGGCGTGCACACACACGCGATAGCTAAGGTCACTGTACTACCAATTTCTACGTGTTTATTGAAAGAAGGAGATAAAGCTTAACAATTCTGAACAATGTTGCAAGCTTACATCTCGTAATATGAATAAGTACTTTGAATACAACAGTATGCATATAACAACCGGTGTTGAATTCCTTGTTTTTTGAAATTCTGTATCATTTAGGTATTTTTTAAATTATTGCTTTATTCTCTTTAAAATAATATAAGAGCCAGCAAAATAGCTTCGCAGTCTAAATCAACAGCTGTGTGGCAAGCTTCGCCAGGCACAGGGACCTCAGTGCAGTCCCCAGCACCACGTGCCACTCCAGCTTGGCCCTCAGGACAGAGCTCAGCTGGCCAAAATAAAGAAGGAAATAAAAAGCAAAACATAAAATAAAAAAGGGCCGGCCTGATAGCTCAGCGGACTACAGCACCTGTTTAGGCAGAGTGCAACGGCGGGGTTCGATCCCCCGTGCTGTGTTGGCCCTGCCCCCGGGCACGCTGAGATGGGGATTGAGATGGGGCTTGGTGGTGCCCGTCTGTAATCTCAGCACTTGGGAGGCTGAACACTGGAGAATCACTCAAGTCCTATGTACACAGTGAGACTGTAGACCCTGTCCTACATACAGAAAAAATAAATAAATAGAATATGAAAATTTAAAAAAGAAAATTCTTAGCAAGAACATCATGGACGGTGTTATTTCTTAACAAATTCACACACAGAGTAACCATCAGACACCAAACCTGGAGGCTAACTTAAGATTTTGCATATATTTTTAAAACAATATATGGATTACTTTTTGTTCACTTTGATTCTTTGATACTGCACTACCAAAGACAAAAGAGAAAACAAACCATTTCTACCTAACATAAAGTATAATTTCCAGTGCTTTCTAGAGGTGCAATTATGGCATTTTGCACATGTAATTGAAATCCATAATTATTTGTCATTACATATGGAAATTTTTCCAAACACAGATTGATTGGGCTTTTTTAAAGAGCTCTAGTGTACATTACGGAATCTTAGTGCTCTTATTTAAAATATATCCTGACATATTTTTTCATCCTTGGGATTATTTTATCTTTGGTCATGAATTATTCCCAATTATGTGAAAAATAAAATAAAACTGATACTGAGTCACCCGGATAATGCAATGCTAAGTCATCAGTGTAGTATCATCTTGCGGGCTTAATGGAGTCGTCTGAACCATTTCATCATCTTTCAAGAAGTAACAAGACAAATCTACAAATCTGACCTTGTCCGCTTGTAGCACTCAGTAAGGACTTTCCAAAACAAAGCACACCAACACTACAAGTAGAATTATCTTCTCAGTTATTACATGAAGCAATCCCATAATTGAAAGCTAAGCCTTTCTGTGTTAGGAGATGAAAGCATTCCAGACAAAGGCCCTAAGTTCAGAACCAAAGAAAAAGCAGCGAACTTCTAAGACTGACAAAGAAGGGTGGTCTTGTTACCTGACAATTCGACAAGAAAGTCTTTTGTGCATAATATTTTGAGGCAAAACCACTAATTATGATACAGATCCGCATTACAAATGCCATCTAGATGAACTTGGGGTTAATGGTGACTTTCAGGTACCGCCCCTAGGATGCAATTCTTGAAAAATAATTAATGAGCCAGAGTCCAGTGAAATTTAAAATCTCAGCTCTATGAGAAACATGGCCACAGAAATGAAAGACACAAGCGAGGCAAGAAAACGATTGCAAACTGTATGCTTCATAAAGATTTATTTTCCAATGTCTACACAGGATTCTCATGATTCAACAGCAAAAATCTAATAGTTCAATTAAAGGATAGAATGAATCTTTAATTAACATTGCATCCAAGAAAACACACAGATAGCAAATAGCATCCTTCACATCATACTTTAGCAGGAAAGTACAAATTATAACAACAGTGAGCAGCCATTACCTTCTGCTAGAATGGTCAAAAGCCAAAATGATGACACCAACAAACATCAGAGAGGTAAGAGGATACAGGACACGGCCTGGCTGCTGGTGGGAGGGCAAATCTGTGCAGCACTTTGGAAGATGTTCTCATACTAAACACCAATTCTTGATGTAATCCAGGAACAGTACTTCTTGGTATTTGCTCAAAGGGTTTGCACAGGTGTGCGCACATAAAATCTTCCTCGTGAGGTGTTTATAGGAGACTTGCTCAGAATGGGCAAAACATAGAAGCACACAGGAAGTTCTTCAGTGAGTACATGGATAAACTGTGGCGCGTCGCACCGTGGGACATCTCAGTGCTACCGGAAATACATCAGAAAAGACTTCGGTAACCACATATGTACTGCTAGAGGAAAGAAGCCGTGTACAAAAGCAGCATCCTGCTGATTCCAGCTAAGGGATGTTCTAGAATGCAAGCAGTAAAAGGATCAGGACTTGCCGGGGGCCATGGGTTGTGCCGGAGTAAGCAGGGGAAGCAGGAAGGAATTTTAGGGAGTGAGGGTAAGACAGAATGGGTTCATGTTGGTACACCTTCATACAGATCCACTGGATACACGCATGGAGGGAGACGCCTCCCGGAGCCTCGCTCCGACAGCGCCGCGGCCCTGTGGCCTCGCCCATGCATGGAAGGTGCTCCCGTGGCAGAGGACATGCACAGGGCAGGAGTCCACGCTCATGCCAGCACGGGGTTACATGTGGAATCTCGTGCCCTCCTTTGATATTTTTCTCTGAATTTGAGGCTGTAATAAATTCTTTACAATTAAAAGAAAGTTGATTGGAAGGAAATGTATTATGTAGCGATGATCTACAATGCTAATTGTTCATTTTGCTTGATATTTACAAATCTAAAAATGAAAAAAGTGCTCGCAATTATGTTCAAAAGAGATGATCAATCTCTCTGCAGCAAAATTATCAGCTTTCACACTCTGAAAAGCATTGTGCTTTGATGAAGGAAGGGTGTGGAGAGCCAGCGCCAATCATCAGCCCACTTTCCGAACGTTTGAAAACAGAAATCAGCATTTAAAAGACTGTCTCCAGCTCTTCCATGTGAGCTGATGAACAGCCAGCCGCGTTACGCGGCGGGAGGGGTCGAGGTACACACGTGTGCGTCAGGCAAAGGTGTAAGGAAAATAACAGCGTGGCTAGGATAAAATCTTGTTACTGTTCTACTGGTTGTTTCCCCTCATCCCTGTACTCTTAGTTTTCAAATTATCTGTTAAATAATTTGGAAAACACTGTCAACTCTATCCTGAGAGCTAGTGTGTGTACCTGCTTTTCCCCTGTAAAGTCAAGATGGCCTTTTTAACCACTTTTGACATGATTATTCAAGTAATACAGGATCAGTTTGGTTCTCCCAGTGAAGTTTTTTTTTAATAGTTAATATAGCTGCTTTTTATTTGTAAAAAGAATAAAAATAAAAGTACTAGAAATGATACAGAATTTCTCCATTAACTTTTATATAGTAATATTAGCTTTCATCAGTAAAGGAAGTTTGGGACTATCTTGCACAAATTTACACATGGAACTCCATGGAGAGAAAGGGATAAGACGCAGGCAGTGCTAGTTGGAGCAGCTGTGGCACCTGAGTGACCCTGGGTCTGGATCTTAAAAGTGTGAGACTGCTCAGGGCTTAAAACAGTTCCTGGAACTCTGGTGAGAATTGGAGAGAGAGGCCTGCTCAGTTCCCAAGCAAGACCAGAGTCCAGTGCTCGGTTCAGATGTGAGAGGAGGAGCAGGAGGAGCAGGAGGAGCAGGAGGAGCAGGGGAAGGGGAGGAGGAGGAGGAGGGCCCGCACGGTGGACCTCCTGTACTGCGAGGCCAAGGTTCCTGGAGAATCACGGCTGCACAGTCCCTTGCGGAATCTGAGCAGGGGTCCGCAGAGGCATTCCCATGGCTAGCTGTCCAGTTCAGTGAGACTGCTTATTGGTCTCCTTTTCCCTGCAAGTTAGATTCAGCTGGGACCAGTAAGTTGCTGGACTGGCCCGCTGTGCTGCGAATGAGGGAGCCATGTATGAACCTCAAGTGTCTACTGGTTAACAAACCCTGCCCAGATCTGTATCTGCAGCAGGAGCTTTGGACTGTGACCCGGTGAGCTCTGGCTTGTCTACTTTGGAAAGAACGGGTGGAATATCCAGCCCTCTAGGCGTCCCCCAAGTGTCTCCTGCACTCCTGGGTAGGGGTCTTTTGAAATGTGATGGAATTATGGTGCTGCTAGACCTAGATGTGATGCCAGGAGGTGTGGGCTCCAGGAGCAGAGACGGGCCACCAGGACAAGCAGCGCTGGGAGGACGG
>NW_004524611.1:34764-43786 GCF_000260255.1 Octodon degus
GGGGACGGGACCCGGGAGGACGGGGCTCCCTCGGGAGCCAGGCGGAGCCCCAGCTCCCTCCCAGCTTCGCCTCGCTGTGGCCTCCTGAGTACCAGGCCGCTCCCCGAGCCACTGTGCTTGGAGCGGCTGAGGCAGCCAAGTCGTCCTCCCTGAGGCGTGGGTGTCCCGGAGCTGCCCAGAGGCGAGGAGTCAGAGTGGACAAGGCCTTCGTGCTGTTCCAGCGCACGCAAGCTCCTCCTCGGCCACCAGGCAAGGGGTCGCCCCGGCGGCTGGCGAAGCTGGCATCTGCTGGCCAGTGCTGAGCGCAGCAGGCGGTGAGCAGACCTCGCAGCCCCCCAGCTGTCAGCTGTCGCGGGCTCAGGAGACAGCGCGGTGGTCCTTCCCTCGGCCTTGGTTTTGGGAATTCCTGAGCTGACCTCCACTTTTTTTTTTTATTTGACTATTTTATTTTCTCTTCAGATAAATTTAAAAAGCTAGAAATAAAAACAAAATAAAAGCTATGAGAGGGCTTGGAGGTGGAACTCCGATGCAGGCTGGCACGCCCCGCCGCCGTCTGGTCTGCATGCATGCCACAAGCCTGGTGCCGAGCAGGGGCAGGGGTGCCTGGCTGCGCATTATTTCAGAAGATGAATTATGCCGCTCGATTGTGTAGAGGAGGAAGTCGATTTCCCTGTGCTGGCAGGAGAAAACTTCCTTCAGCCTTCTGCCAAATGTGACTGAGATACGTTAGTTGAGCCTATGCTTCCCCCAGTGTCGCATAAGAATGGAAAGCCTCACAAGTTCAATTCTACCTTAATTTTGGCACATCCCCCAGTTCTCATTTTTCATCTACAGAGAGAGGATTCTAAAGTGAATCGGGTTTGCTTTGTATTCTTAGACTATATGAAAGGCTGAGAAACAACAAATAAATGAATAAATAAAAGGTGGAAAGAAATACACATGCAGAAAAGAAAAAAAAAAGCTGCGAGAATAGGTGCTGGCGTGAGAGATGAGGGAGGCCGACAGCGCAGGCGGGAATCCGGGCGCCCGCGGCCTGCGCCCTCCGGAGCCCACGCGTCCACCGAGGGCCGAGCTCCTTGTAATTCTGTTTACGCCTTTACCTCCTGCCTGGAGTAGCGACTACAGACACATCCGTAAGGTCAAAAAAGAAAGAAACTGTAAAGCACGTGGTTTAACACGGAGCCACTTTTACTCCTTCCAAAATGGAAACATAAGGAAAGCGCAATAAACGTTTCCTAAATTACCTGCGAATATATAAAAAGTAGCTTGTGAGCAACGTGGCTTCCGCAGGAAGGCTCTGCTCAGCTTCCGTCCACGACTCAGAATCCTAGATCTGCTGCTTGGGAAGCCACATGATTTCCATGAGTAAGAGGAAGGCAAGCTAAAATACAGGCTTTATGTAAGAGAATAATCATACCTAGATTTTGATGGGTAAGCTTATTCTATTTTTACTCATAATATTTATTTCACTTTTGGGGGCACTGTTATGATTTGTGTCTAGTCGAACCCCCAAAGCCTCATGCAGTCATGGGGCAGACTTCCAGAGTTTGCGATTAACTCATAATCCACCGGGATTATGGGTGTGAGTGCTGCTGGCATTACGGGTGAGCGCTGCTCCTGCCCTGGGCAGGTAACTTGTGTTACACTGTAAGGAGGGACGAGAAGGGGGCTGCTTGAGGGGCTGCTGCTCCGCCCTTTCGCTGTCTTCTTCTTTGCCCCTTCCATGAAAGCTTGAGATTGCTCTCTGCTCGTGCCATGCTGCCTTGGAGCCAGCTGAAGATGGACTGGAACCTCCAGTAACTGTGAGCTAAATAAACCTTTCCTTCCTTCATTTTCAGTGCTGGGTATTTGTCCCCACAACAAGAGAAGAGTAGCTGAGACAGACCCCATAAATCCTTACAGAGTTTTGAAAATAATAGATGTAAAAGCCTTGTCCTAGGAAGTTATACTAAGCAAGTGTGGACTTGGGCTTGCTGGTCGCACTTTTACAAACACAGAAGGGGACGCTAGTGTACAGCCGAAGTTGACAGCCATTATTGTAAGGAGTTTCTGGAATAGTATCCACAGGAGACTGGAAACATTTCACACAGTTTTGTCTCCTGTAATTTATATGAGAGGGTCTGAGTGACACTGAAACAGGGAGGACTTTCCCAAGGTCAGGTTGACAAGCAAGTGACATCACCGGGATTGAGCTTCTGTACAGGCCCCTCCCTCCGTCCTGCAAATCTCAACTCTATAGAGAGAGCCTAGGTTCTTGGCCGGTAGCTGGCTTGTAACGAGAGAGGCTGGAGAGACCTCTCCCTCCTGAGCCGCGACCACAGAGGAAGAAGACCCTGCGAACCCGGAAGCAGTTTCCCCTCAGGCAGTGGTCCTGGGGCCTGGCTGGGACCTCCAGCCTGCAGAATGCTGAGCAGGAGGCGCCCGGCTCTGAGCCCTGGCGCGGCTGGATGGGGCTCCTCCTTGTGCCTGGGATGTGTGAGCTTGCTCATCCTCTGCGTTCAGACATTCCCAGCATCTCATTGCATCTTCTTCTGAGTAATACTGCAGACATTTTGCTGCCTGGCCTCCCTGGAATAACTGCTGCCTTCTCTTGCTGGTAGGTCTTGTAGCACTCTATTTATAATTTCAGTTTGGATTCAGATGGCCATTAAGTTTTTTAAAAAGAGAATTTTAAAAGTATAATAAAAACAAGTTATAAAAGACAGAATTTCTTATTTAAAATAAAATTTTATTTATTAGACCAATAATACATGGTAATTAAAGATAATCCAGAAACAACATAAATTGTATTATAAATAACAAAAAACATATATCCCTTACTCAAAGACAAAATTTGAACTGTAATATTTGAATATTATATTTTTTCTCGATCAATATTACCTTATTTATATGTTTTCCTTTGACTTTTGAAAAAGATATCAACTCATACATGACAAAGAATTTTTTCCACTGAATTTGTTGTTTTGCAATGTGAAATTTTCATCCATCCATAAATGAATAATTAGGGCTGGGGAGATAGCTCAGGGGTGTAAGCACCTGCTTGGGGAACACAAGGACCCGAGTTCCATCCCCGGTACCGCATGTCATGCTGGCCCCAAGACCAGGCTTAGTGATGCACACCTATAATGCTATCTCTGGGGAGGCTGAGACTGGAGGATCACTACAAGTCCTAGCTGTGTAGTGAGACTGTGCCAAACAAACAAACAAATAAATAGAAAAGTTAACTGAGCCAGCAAGATAGCTCCACAAACTAAGCGCAGGGACCAGTGTTTGATCCCTGGCACCACATGCTGCACTACCCCTGCCCCTGGGCCCGCTGAGCCTCCACTGAGACCAAGCAGGGTGGCACGCACCTGTAATCTGAGCACTGGGGAGGCTAAGACAAGAGAATCACTATGAGTCCAAAGTGTGTAGTGAGGCCCTGTATGGAAAGAATAAAAAAAATTTATAAAGAAGAATTAACAATTCAATTTGATATATAACCTAAAACATCGAACATTTGACTTCCTTAGAGTATCTTTGACAGGTGAAGCGCAAGGAAGTGATTAATGTTGGTTTCATCGGGTGTTCAGCTTGTCATGAATGTTGAGAGTCCCAGAGTCTTGGCCAGCAAGTCAAGATTTTCAGCTTCATTTCTTGTGTTTTTAATTCTTGTGCTTCCTCCATCTTTGTAAGGCTAGATCTTCCACCTCTTGCTGTTCCCCTTAAGACATGTGGGTGTGCTGTGATTTTCCTCAGCCAAATGTGTTTAATCTCCAACGATTTTCTGAGAATCCACTCGCCTAGAAGCAGCATCCTTGGATCCTCTTGCTTTTATACCTGAACTCTATTGGAAATCCGGCATGTAGCTTGGAATAAGTACAATTTTGCCTCACAAACAGGAAGATTCTTCTCTTATGCATTTGCATACAACCTTATTTATTCCTTTTAATTAAAACTTGTAGTGAGTAATTTGATTTCCAAACATTATTGAGATGATTCAGACTGCTTGTATCAGGACTTTGTTTTTCAGAACCACTGAATTTGCTTCCCTGCTTATTCTGCTGTCCATAATTTTCTATGGCCCACTGCACTCCCCCGAAATAGAAGTCCCACGCACACTTCTGAGTCAGTTTCAGGGGTAACTTGCTCTGCCTCAACCTTCAGTTCTCTGAGCTCCTTGATTACTGTGGTATGAAATTCATGATGCAATCAGTGGTACTTTTTAATCTAATTAGGAAGCTTTTAAGGCGCTGGGCTTTATTTTGCGCAGCTCTCCTGGGGGCAACAGTCAACAGACAATGCGATTTTAATTGTGAAAGGAGAATTTCAAATCTTCTACCGCACTGGAACACCTTGGCGCAGGGCAAGGTTCTAAGCACAGGGTGCGTGAGCACGATGCGACCCAGCAGCAACCTCTGCTCGCGCCTCGAGGCTTGGAGGGCCACAGGTGACAGCGGCAGTCAGTGTGTAAGCGGTCTGCTTCATATTAGTAGATGGTAATGAACAGGAACGACATTCGAAACGGTCGTGGGAAATCTGGCCATTTCTGCCAGGAGTCAAAGAAGGCTTTGCACACCAAGTGATGAGATCAGAAAAGTGAGAGAAGTGGCCTGAAGACACCCAGAACATTGGAGGCCAAAAAGCGAAGGTCCACAAGTAGAAAAATACATTCGAGGAACAGCGAGAGGTCAGGGTGCCGAGATCCAGGCACAGTTTCCTGGAACTCAGGGACAAGTGGGGGGATCCAGGGTGAGGGCCGATGGGAGGTGGCGGGATGCCACGGACAGTTAGAACCTGGAGAAACACCGGTGGTGGGAAGGCCAAGGGAGGTGTCCGAGATGGACCCGCCTGCTAGAACAGCCCAACGTGAGGGCGTACGATTGGGAGGTCAGCTCAGATGAGGACAAATCTCAAGCTGAATGGAATAATAGCAAAGCGGAAGAAGCTGGAAGCCTACACCCTGGAGCTGTCCAGCAGGCAGGGCCCGAGGCCCAGGAGCAGGACAGCGGAGGAGCCTCAGAGACGGCCAGGGCAAGCCGGCCGGCGGGCCAGGTGTCACGGACCTAAGCGAGGGACTCTGCGATGCTGCTCCGTGCTGTGAGGTCCCAGGAATCCTGCACCTAGGGATGGAGGAGCCGAGGGAGCGGAGCGGGCTGCGGGGAGAGATCCCCATGCGTCCCGGACGCGAAGTGCGTGATGTGAAGGGTTCTCAGACTCCAGTTGTTGGGGAAGTGAAAGAGGGAGACTGGGAGAAGAGAGAGGTGCTGGAGGCTGGAGGACAGAGGAACAATGTCCAAAGGTGAGAAGCCGAACTCGCACAGGGAGGCTGCAGGGTGCTGGGCACCATCAGGACCCCAGAGGAGGGCAGAAGGCTCCATCTGCAGTTGAGCCGGAGCAGGCCTTGTGCTTTCCGCATGCAGTGAAGAATGCTGGACACATCAGCTGTGCAGGGCTTGATCAAAGCCCGGACTAGGGGTAGGGACTGGATGGCAGTGTGGGGGAGGGGGAGAGTGAAGGAGAGAGGAGGGGGAGGGGAGAGAAGGCGGGAGAGGAGGGGAGGGGGAAGGGAGAGGAGGGGAGGGGGAGGGGAGGGGGTTGAAGACAAAGGCGGGAATATATACACTGGTGAGTAGAAAAAAAAACTATTAAGAAGCAGGAGTAACACTTTAGCTCTGGACTTAAAGAAAAAATTGAAAGAACGATAAAAAAATGTGACTCTACAAAACCAAGATGTGTATTTTTAAGTATCTGGGCAAATTGTGGAAATTATGTTTGATATTTTTCAAGTCAATAAGATATAGATTTTTCTATGTGGTTTCTATTCCCAGCTTTTACTTTTTGATAAATATACTGCTATAATTTTGAAATAAAATAAAAATGTTTTATTTATTTGTATATTTTTAAGTTAGGCCTACTGCACTTACACTAAATTTTTCTTTTTCTCTTTTCTGTTTTGAAAGTAGGTAAAGTCAAATGAAAGCTCCAGCATGGAGGAGCATTTGGCTTTATTAAAGGAAAGATTCTGAGACGTGCCCCACCCTGCTGGGGATGCTTTTCGAAAGCAATAAATATTTCAGTTCGCTTTTCCACAGTGATCAGGACTGACCCAATGTACATGCCCAGCACAGCCCTTAGAAGAGCAGGTCCACCAGGACCTTTTGGTCTGCAGGCAATTAACAGCCGAGAAGTGGCTCCTGCTGGCGTCCCCGTTTGGCATGGGCACCAGGATTGTGAGCGCCAAGGCTGCAAATGAGCAGACGAACGTCCTGGGCAGGCCCTGCCTTGGCATGGTGCGCTCATCTTTTCTTCCTTCCCTCCCTCCCTCCCTCCCTTCCTCCCTCCTTCCCTCCCTCCCTCCCTCCCTCCCTCCCTTCCTCCCTCCCTCCCTCCCTCCCTCCCTCCCTCCCTCCCTCCCTCCCTCCCTCCCTCCCTCCCTCCCTCCCTCCCTCCCTCCCTCCCTTCCTCTCTCCCTCTCTTCCTTCCATCCTTCCATCCTTTCATCCTTCTTTCTTTATTTCTGTTACTAAGCATCAATCCTAGTGTCTTGAACATGCCAAGCAAACACTCTAATACTGAGCTAAATAAACCCTCCTCTACTAATTTCAGTTCTTTAAAAAATCTAATTTTGTTAGAAAAACTGTTTTGCTGACCTCCTATCCCTGCATAAACATTTCTGAAGAGCAGCATCCCACACTTCCTGGGCCATGGACCCTCCTTTGCCTGCCTAGGGTGGGCAAAGCCTGCACCTCAGGGGGCCAGGGCCTGGACCCTCCCTCCACCCCTGCGTGCCCTGCCACTCTCCCCAGTGCCTGCTGAGGTCCCTAGAGCAGCAGAGCCTCTGGCGCTGGGAGAGCATCAGGACGCCGGCTGCTCAAAGAATAGATTTGTAACCGAGCACCACTCCAGAAATCTTGCTGAAAGTCATCACCAGCATTTGCCTCTGAGAAATTATACTTCAAGAAGAAAACCTAGGTCACGTAGGGGGCCTGGGAACTTGTCCTGTACGTGTTGAGGTCACTCCCTGGCCGGATGCGGGCTGGGCACATCGTGAGGAAGGGGTCCTTCTTGTCACCTGCTGACCGAGAACGGACGGTGGAGAAAAGCACGGCTTCTCCGAAGACTAACTGGCTGGGCATTTCCACATATTGGAGCATTTTTTCTATTTTAGGGGCATTTTCAGCTATATCCATCTAGATACGCAGTTATTATGAAGATACAAAGTGTATAACATCCTCAAATGAAATCTCAGTGAACAAACATACATTGGTTGGGGCTTATCAGTAGGCCAGTAGGACATCCAGGGCAAGGCCGTGCGCACATTTAAGGCCAGCAGGCTTTTACTTCACATACTTTCAACTATTTCTCCTCGATTCTGTCAGTTTCTTGTCTTCTAGCCTCCTGTAAAGATGGGCAGCATCCTCAACAACAGACCTACATGTTCTCTCAATGGGATTCATGAATCAATTATGCAATTTATTTGGGGAGGGGGCAAATTAGGTGTCTACTTCAGAACAGAGCTTCCCTTTTCACTTCATTGGGAGACGCTGTTTCCCCCCATATTTTCATTTCCTTGTAGCTCTGACATCCGGCAGGGGCAGGAGTCCGGCTCTGATCTCAGTCGGAGGCCTCGTGCTCTGATCACCCTCCCTATCTTAGCCTGCACAGGGGTCAGAAGACTTCCTGGGAGGTCTGAGGACTCAACATTCAACCCTGGGGAACTGAGACTGACCCTGAATTCTCTTAGTGCTCTGTTTCCAAGGTGCCATGGGTCACCCCTTGAACTGTGCAGCGTTGTTGCCAGACCCCAGGGGTGCGCTTGCAGGCAGCCGCAAGGTTGTTTAGGAGGGTATCATCTAAAGCAACTTCCACCTTCATTACTAATTTCAATTAAACCTTCATGACTCTCTATCTCTTCTAACTGCAAATCCCAAATGCAACACCGAACATAACAGCAGACACAGCTGGGTTGGCCATAGCAGAAGTGACAGATCTCCCACTCGCTCCATGTCACAGGTGACAGTCTCCTACAGCATTTGGCTTACAGCAGTGACTTCCAGATGTGGATGAACAGCTGGCTTATATGTGAGGGGTTGGTGGCATTTATTCGTAGCATCTTGAAAATTTAATTTTAAAGAAAAAATCAGAACAAGGTGACAGGAGGGTGACAGGGGTTTATGGACTGTGCGTTATTATCTTTAAATTACTCAGAGTACATGCCATGAGCATTTAAGTGCCCAAACAATATTAGCACAAGCCCATCTTTCCAGTGAACTAAGAGAAGTTAGTGCTGTACCCACCTCGGGCCCTAGTGTGAGGGCAGGAAAAGTAAAGGAGATCCAACATGTGCAAGAGGAACTGGAAAATGGGAAGAAAGCTCCAAAGGGAGGAGGACCTGGGTCGGGGAGATGGAGAAAAGAAGGAGGGAAGACAGAAAAGAAGGACTGTCCACAGTGTTAGTACAGTAGCTTTGCTCGTGTAAGGAACTCAGGCTGCCGAGCCACTTGGAAAGGACTTTAGCGTCACCTCCGTTGCACTGAGACCCTGCCCTGACCTTCCAGGAAGCTTGAGCTCGTCATCTGGAGTCTCTGACCATGCTGTGATCTCTCTCCAGGGCCTCTGTCTGCCTGGAAATGCTGCTGCGGGTGCTCAGCTCCGCGCCTGGGCCGATGTCTCTCCTAATCACACGTGCTTAATCCCAGCCAGGAACCCTCAGCCAGTCCTCCTCGGTACCCAGCATGAGTGGTGGCTGGGCAGAAGTCCAGCTTAAGTTGCTAGCTCTCCACAGACATGATGGAGGCGCTTGGCTCACGAGGTCGCTCCACCTGAGTGCGAGGCTGGGAGTGAGAAAGCGGCTACGCAGGGAGGTGACGTCGAAATCTGTCAGACAGAAGAAGCTGCACACTGGCTCAGAATTACACAGTGGGATTAGAGCTCAAGGCTGCACAAAGCCATGAAAAGCAGGGACATTTACATGCTTGATAAGTAAGGCAAGTTACCTGTTAAAATTAGGCCTGCGTTGTGTAGATTAGCAATAAATATG
>NW_004524611.1:43886-83286 GCF_000260255.1 Octodon degus
TATATGTGTGTGTATGTGAATGTAGGGAGCATGTATATGTGCATATATGTGTACATGTGCACATGTGTGCCTCTGATCATATGTCTAAGCATGTACATGCATGTATGTGTGCAAGTGTAAGCATGTGTATGCATGTGCACATGTGTGTATGTGACTCATCTAGGGGTGAGGAGCTGGGACCTTGCAGTGTCAACTTGGACAAGACACCCCAAGCCCGTTGGTGTATCAGGGTAGGGGTGTCTGAATGATGGACTGACTGAAGCGGGAAGACCCTCCCCACGCCACCCAACAGCTCGGATGGAATAAAGGCGAAGGAGGAAGTCGCACATGCTCCCCTTCTGAGGAGCAGCAGCCTCGCCCTCGTGTCTGGGTGTCCATCTCTGGGCTTCCTACTCCATCTTAGTCTTGCATTAAATCTCTTCCTGTAGTGACCACTAAATGACACAGGAGCACCCCCTGGAAGCAACACAGTAGGCTGTGCAAGCCACACGTGTGTAGTGCAGATTTCCTATCCTAAAGTGGCTGCATGGAGATTGACACATTTGTGAAGTGAAGGTTCAACGTCACCTACCGCACAGTGTGGGTAAAGGGCACTGATTTAGTGTATGAAAACCCTCAAAACTTGGCTGGCACCGAGTGCAGGCTGCGTACCATCTGTCGTGCCCTTACCTACAGCAGGGACGTGCCTCCCGTGCAGAACCCCAGCCCCAGCGATCGCTGGCACGCCCCACCTGTGAAACCAGAAGAAAACATTGCAAAGTTCCCTGAGCAGGGAAATAAATAACAATGACGTAAAGTTTACTAAGCACTGATTTATCCTTCCTGCACTCAGAACCTATTAACAGTTACTGTGGGAGTGAATTTAAAAAGCTTTTATCTTGTAAAATTCTATCACTCTAAGGTGAATTATGCATTTTCCAATCCTTGGAAAAATTGAAGATGTTTAGAACCACGGAAAAGTAGTCATCGTGTCAACAGTACAATAGCTGACCTTTCTGTCCAGGCGAAAAAATATAGACTATGATGATTCAGAATGAAAATTAAAAGCGTAGATGTTTGAAAAGATTAGCAACACTTAAGAAGTCCATCCGGGCTGAGATCGCTGGAGGACATTAGAATATGTCAAAGTATAATGAGTTCCCTGCGCGTAAGGAAGAGGCCAGCACCCCCGTCAGTTAGCAAGACAGGATGCTGGAGATGTGTTCTCCCAGAAGGCATCAGGGAAAAATGTGTCTTGATTTTCTTGCAGAAACATTTGGCAAATCCAACTTCACTTTGGGCATCGGCCTTATAGGACTGAGAGTAGCAAGAAGTACATAGGATCCATAGAGAAGTCCTCGGGCTTACATTCCACGTCACTGTGTACTATCTGAGGCTTGAAGAACGTGGTCGGATTTGCATTACCGAGCTGGCTTGTGTCTGGATGCGACCCCCACGCCCCAAACCTCATGTGCTCGTGGGTGCATCTTCCAGAGGTGACTAGCCTGGGGCCGTGATGCCTGTCCACGGATCGGTGCGTCGATGGGCCCACAGCTGAGCGTGATGCCGCAGGCTGAAGCCTGGCTGGAGGCCACTGGTGCCTGCGCGCGTGCACCGGAGGGGTCTCTCTGCCTTTCTTCTCCCTTGATGTGTCTACTTCCCGCTGCCCTGGCAGGGACTGCTTTGGTCCTCAGTGCTCCTCTGTGTGCCACACGGCCTTGGGACCAGCTGATACAGGCTGGAACCTCCACACACTAGGAGCCAACATCAACCTCTCCTCCTTCATGGTGGGGTGTCAGAAATTACGGTGCGGTAATGAAAAGTTCACTAAGAGACTCTAATGAAAATGATAGGAAAGATGACAGTAAATATTCAGTTCGCGCCTGTTCATGTTACTATTAGCACTCAAAGTCAGTGACTTACACATAAGTGGGATTCATTTTGCGTAGTTAGGAAAGATGAAAAAGACAAAGAACGACGATTGAAAAAATTTGGATTTCTGGTTTACAGCACCACTGTGGTAATGAATTTCACATGGTGGAGGGGACAGAGGTGTCCCCCAGGCAGTGCTGGTCAGGGCACTAATTAACTTCGATCTCATCACCCGCCTCAGGTCCTAGCACTCACTGCCCTTGTGACCAGAGTGGGGGGCTCAGCCTCACCGAAAATCCAGCCTTCCCGTGTCTTGCACACAGAGCTGAGCAGGAGACACAGAAGAGACAGAAAGACATCAAGAAGGGCACAGCATGCTTCTCAGAGCTGGTCCAGCTGATGAGAACACCCAAGCCAGAGGCTGGCTCAGCAAGGCTGCAGGGCGAGGCTCGGAGGTGTTTATTTGGCCCCTTTCAGAGGCCAGGAGTCTCAGAGGACCTTAGCTGATTCTGTCCATTTGTTGGAAGCCTCCACCCTCATGTCTGGAAGGTTCTTTCTGAGGTTATGTGCAATGTTACTCACAGTGACACGGCACTACCTTCTGTCACTCAGAAGCACTTAGGGGAGCTGGTCTTGGTCTCCAGGAGCCACAAGGCAACCTGTCTGTGGGGAGCAGGACTCTTCTACCTCACCATTCCCTGGAGGACTATTCTTTCTTTATGGGATTTTGGGGTTAGGATTGGGAACAGAAGCTTTGAAACCATAGTGCTGACCAGCACACATGGCTAAGACTGCTGAAGAAGGAGGGAGACACTGCAGACATTGGTGACCTGCTTATTCAGAGGCAGCCTAGGCCCAGGACCAGGGGCCACCGGCAGCACCCCAGTCCCTTCTCTAGACGTGCTAATCAGTGCTTCCCCCACACAGCAGGAAGTCATGTGGCCACTTAGAGCAACGGGCATTAATCACCCAGCGTGTGCTGCTGTGCTGTGGCTCTCGCCCTCGCGGGCACCACCTTCCTGAGCATCAGCATTAGGCTTGGTTCCTATTTTCACCTTCGATTTGGGCTATGAAAGGAGAAAGAAAACTGCATCAGCCCAGCATCTATTTTTCTCCAGGCAGCACTCTGGGGTACACACTGCATCCTATTTACAGTTCACTATGGGAAGTGGTTGGAAGCAGAAAACCAAGAAAAGCCAGGTCACAGGAGCAGTGAGGGAGCAGTTGGGGGAGGCCCAAGGGCACAGGGAGCAGTGGGGGGAGGGGCCCAAGGGCACGGGGAGCAGTGGGGGGAGGGGCCCAAGGGCACGGGGAGCAGTGCGGGGAGGGGCCCAAGGGCACTGGGAGCAGTGGGGGGAGGGGCCCAAGGGCACTGGGAGCAGTGGGGGGAGGGGCCCAAGGGGCATGGGGAGCATGGAGGAGAGGGGCCAAGGGCACGGGGAGCAGTGCAGGAGAGGGGCCCAAGGGCATGGGACAGCTGGAGCTGGTACTGGGATGCTGAATTGGAAACTGATAGGGGCATCCATGGGCTGATTGCTGAAGATGTTTGAATTTTATCTTTGATACTGTGGAGAAATATTAGAGAGAGACAGACAGATAGAGACAGAGACAGAGAGCAGCTGCGCACTAGCTGTACTTCATTCACAGCAGCAAATTCTCTTGCTCAGGGAAAGGCCAGCAGAAGCTTATGGTGGTGGTTAAAGGAAGCAGACCTTAGCTTCCAGGCAGGGCTCAGTCCTGTTTCCAGGAAAAGTGATGTCACCTCTCAGGACTGCTTGCAGCCCTTCAGGTCTGTTGTTTGTTTCAGATAAAATTCTCTGGGAAACAACTCAAAGAGGTGGCCTAAACCAGTGAACACTGGACAGCCGCCTCCTTGGTGACCTACCTTGAGCTCTGTGGCCTCCTTCCTGGGCTGAGCTCTATCTCCTGAGGTGCAGCTGTCCACGGCCTTGAAGCCTGACACACAGAGCACAAACATGCCGGCCACCATGCTGAGCTCGCTGCCCGTGTGGATGTGGACGAGCCCCTAGTGGCATCCTCTCGTTCCCTCTGCTTGGAGTGGCACAGCACTGGGGGGCTTCTCTGGTGTCACACTTTGTTGCTGTGTTTCTTTCTCCCTTCATCTCCTTCTTCTGCTGAGTGGCCTTGCTGTCACCAAGCACAAAACTCACTGGATCTAGCTACAAAGAAAAGAAGACCAAGGAAGAGGCAAAACCTACGGTCACAGACTAAAATCTGCCCACTGCGAAGCCTCTTTGCTGTTACTTGATTTCTTGAAGATGTCACATTCAGGAGTGTGACGGGATCCCTGTGCTGTTCCGCTTTGCCCTTCTCTACAGCTTAGAGGCCCTTGAACACTTTTGGGGGAAGTATCCATTCAGTTAATTTGCCTAGTGTTTAATTGGGCCTTTTGTGTTGGGGAGCTCTAACTTCTGTAGTTCTTTCTACACTCTGCATGTTAGTCTTCCATCAGAGAGACAGCTCATAGACTTTTGTCCATTTTGTAGGCTGCTTCTTCTCTCTTTTGCTTGTCCCCTTTGCTGTGCAGAACTTTTCAAGTTTAACACCAACTCCTCTGTGGACACTCCATGCCAGGCTTGTGCAGCCGCGGGTCTGTCCCAAAAGTCCTTTCCTAGCTCTGTGTTGCCAGAGTTGGGCCTACTTTATCTTCCACCAGATTGCGCTGTTTCAATATTTAGATTTTTTATCAACTTTTATTTTAGCTTAGTACATGGTAAGAGATACAAGTCTAGATTCAATCTGCACACGGATAACCAGCTCTTTCTGAAGCATTTATTAAAGCCGAAATCTTTCCTCCGGTGTATGTTTGCAGCCCCTTTGTCAAAGGTTGGAGAGGTGCGTGTCTCTGGGTCATCTCTGCATCTTCTGTTGCCCTCCTTTGACCTGCCTGTCTGCTGCTGTATCAGTGTTGTGCTGAGTTTAGGCAGCAATCAAAGCAAGTCCTTGTAACAACACTGGTGCGGGTGAGTCATGCGGTTTGGTTAGGTTTGTGAGATTGGAGAGATCGAACCCATTAGTGGGTGTGACAGCGAAGTGGATTGTCAGTTTGACTGGCTTGATCTGTCCATGGGGTCAAGCCTACACATGTGTTAGGACATAGAGGTAACATCTGGGCCCTATTTAGGGTCTCTCACGACTTGCTCTTTGGCCCTGCTCCCAGGCTGCTCCTGCACATCTTGAACTGCACATCTTTGCTTGACCATAGCCCTTAAACATCACGTTCCTGCCTTGGCCAGGAGACCACGGCCTGAGCCCCCTAACAGTGAACAAGCAAGCCTGTCCTCCACACACTGTAGGCATTTGGTGTTGTGTCCCAGCCATGCACAAAATCATGTAGGATTAGATTACAGGTGATTGAGAAAGAGCTCAGGACAATTACCACTTGAAATATCATGCATGACTAAATAATTTTAGAATTATGTGACATGTTCCAATAACAGCTGTGTGCTAAGAGTGTGCTAGACCCAGTGCGCACATCTCTACTACTAATTCCATGCACAAAAGTGAGGACCACAGTGTCAGGACGGCATTCACCAGCATGCCGAACCCTCTGTGCCCTCCACACCCTCAAGATTTATGTTGAAATCCTTCATAAAGTTGTATAATCCATATTTGGACGAATCAAATGAAATGGTGTGTTTATGGGTTACTGTAAGAAGAAATAAGATGAACTCACGTGAGATTAGCTGTCTCTGCTGTGTGCTGCGCAAAGAGGGTAGCTTTGAAAGATCCCACTTCCAGATTTGGAAGAAAAACACCTAGATGAACCTGCTGTGCTCGGAATGTTTGGGTCCCCTTATGTCCACGTGCTGGCACCTCACACCTGAGGCAATGGAGCCAGGACCGGCACTGCAGGAGGTGGCTAGGAGTGGCTCCTTTAGATGGCCATTCAGAAGTGACACCAGGGCCCTGTCTGTCCATCGGGTGAGGGGCCAGCAAGAGGACCCTGGCAGAAGCCCAGTGGGAGCTCCAGCGCATCGATTGCCTATTTGTTTTTTAAAGCTTGTCTTTTTAGCCATTTGCAACTCCTCTTAAGTCTCATGAATTAAAAGTAAGCTGCCAGAAAGGTTGCATGTGCAAAGTTTAAAGAAAAGTACAGTGTAGTTAGGCAAAATTGATTGTATTTAGCCCCCTGTTGCACTTGATCCATCCCACCACCTTTTCATCAGCTCCTGTCTTAGTGGGTGGCGTGTTCAGATTATTGGGCAGACTTTCAGCCTGTTGCCCTTGAATGGAGTGGCCTGCAGTGTGTCCACCTCTATATCTGCAAAATAGCTCGGTCTGTGGACAGCAGCACTGCGGCACTGACCAGCTCGGGGCGAGGCTCGGCAGGGTTTGCCCAGAGTCCCGGAGGAGCTTAGCCCTCCTTGCGCAGGCTGCCACATCTCCAGGGTGAGCCGGGTAGGCCCTCTCTGAATTCCTTTAATTTTTCATTTCCCTTCTGTCAACCCTGATTTTCCAAGTCCACAGATACGTACGTGTGCATATGTTAGTTACTTAAATTTTGCTAGGAATTATCACACGGGTGTTGTCCTTGGTAGAAATTTGGTGCATAATGGAAAAGACTTCTGACACTCTGAATAACCAAATACTTATTTAGATATTCTAATTCACGAGAGTTGGGTGGTCTTTGAACTGAGTATAAAAATCTAACTTCAGAATGTTTTCCCCAGAATTCTGGAGGTGCGCCTCCAGAACTTCGAAGCAACATGCGCGGTCCTCGCTCCAGTCTCTGTTCTTTGTTCTGCCTGTCATGGAAGCTTTCAGAACATTCAGCTCTACATTCATAGCCCTGAAGCATCGAACGTGTGCGTGCGTGGATTGTCTGCTTTAGTGTCTTGTTATTACCGCAGCAGAGAGCCTTGCTCTTTGTCCATACAGGGATCTGTTCTTTATTTTCTTGATTTATTTTTTTCAATTATCTCACCCATATTTCTGGAAATAAAGAGATGCCACTTTTCCTGTAGCTCTATTTTATGTCCCTATAACTTTCTTCACCTTCTCTATGTTCTTAAATACAGGTTAAATTGAATGCATTGGATCCTTTAATTCCCATGGAACACTCAGTCTGTCATATTAAACATTGTTGCTCCTTAATTTTTAAGTAGCCTTTTCTTTCTAATGGTACAGTAGGGCATTTTCAGTAACTTTATTTCTTTTCAATAATTTTTTTCTTTTTGCTCAATTATTTTGCTTGTTCTTTTCCTTTCATTGCATACACTTTGTTTTTCTAAGACAGGGTCTCACTACACAGTATGTTGCCCTCAAACTCACTGTAGTCCTGCCTCAGCCTCCTTAGTGCTGAGATTATAAACTCAATTTATTTTCTTTAAATGTCTTTTCTGTTTTCTTTTTTTATTTTTTATTTTGAGGGAAGGGCCTACAGGATCTACAGAGTCTATAGTGACTCGTAGTGATCCACCTGTGTACAGCCTCCCAAATGCTGGGATTACAGGCATGCACCACCATGCCCAGTCACACCTGGCCCCTGCCCCTGCTTGCAGGTGCTGTAGTCTACTGAGCTATTTGGCCAGCTCTCGAATTTCTTTTCATATTAATCAATAAGTGCTAAGGTTAGTAAACTATGACCTGTGAACAGATTCTACCCTGCCATATTTTATGTAACTCTTTTCTTGTGTGTATGGCCAGCTCAGCCCGCCCTGGGGTGGGGCTGGTGCAGCACGTGGTGCTGGAGCTTGAACCTCAGTCCCTGGGCGCTTGCCTACGCTTGCCTAAACAGGTGCTCCAGAGCGCTGAGCTATCTCACCAGCCCTGTGAGTTGTTTTGTTACTGGATTAGTTCATGTTGTAGGCACATACAAAGCGCATTCTTGTTTTCCTTGCACTGGTGTCAGGTTTGCTGTCCAACATTAAGCTTGAGTAGCAGTCGGGAAGAAACCTCAGATGCGAAAATATTTACTTCTTGGATCTCTGCTAAAACTGTAAGCCTTGACATTAGCAAACCATCAGCTCTCGTCCTTCAGGAAGACCTTGCCTATTTTCCAGCGGTTTTCTATCTCGAGTGGAAGCTCTGACCTGGGATCTGCCTGTGGAAGGAACGCAAGGTGCCCTAGAGGTGGGAAGACCAGAAGCCAGACCGTCTTCTAGTTGCCGAACGAGAGCCTTCTGTGAAACACTCCGAACACAGTAGTCCTTGGCAGTGGAAAGCTCCCAGCAGCCTCGCTTCTTACTCTTGTGTTTCTCCCTTGGCTGGCGTTTTTCTTTATACCGGGAATCAAACTCAGGACCTTGTGCTTTCCAGGAAGGGGATTGTGCCGCCGAGTTATAACCGCCCCCCTTCCTAGCTGATATCTGTATCTGGGAGTATGTCAGTTTGCTTTATTTCCAGTCAGGAAATACATCTGCTGAGCACAGTTTAGCTTCGTGTGTGTGTGTGTGTGTGTGTGTGTGTGTGTGTGTGTGTGTGGCTGTGGCCCTTTATTGAGAGTGGGTGCATGGAGAGTAAGCGTGGTGCTATTGATTAATGTTTTTGAAGTCCCGTCCAGTCGTCCACTCCGATTTGGAGCTGAACTCAGTACCCGACACCTCGAGAGCACCTCGCCTGGAAAGCCCACTGCGCAGGGTGACGCTCGGTGGCTGTTCTTTCCGCGTCTGTGCCCGGCATCACCCTCCCTCCCCTTCCACATCTCTCAGCATCCACGTTCCCGCTCCTTTCCACTTCCTGTTTTCAAACCCTTCTTACGAGGACCTTTTCCTTTAATATTGTCACTAAGCCGGAAGCAGCCTATCAGCCCAAAGGATGAACTTTGGAAATAAGACTCAAGTAGAACTTTCCCCAAGAGCAAAAGGAGTAAGCATTTCAGATTATCTTGTGGGCATGGATTTCTTTTTTTTTTATTATTATTGGTACAAAATTCAAGGCTCTGTCTGCACCAGCGAGCCAGCGCTTTCAATCCCCTCTTCCTGTCCTGGCTCCCGAGGGCTGGGGAAGGCTGAATCCGGAGCTCTGCTTCGAGTGCTTGCCGCGTGCCCGCTCCTGCTCCTCCCCAGCGCATCTCAGTGCTCAGCACCTGCTTCATGGGACTTCCCAGAGGATGAAATGATTTTTTCATTTTAAGTTTTATTTTATTTTAGTTTGAAGAGTAAAAGCAAAAGCAAAAACAAATAGTAGAAACTGAGTAGCATACAACAATGCATATGTTACAGATTTTCAAACCAAGAATAGCAAATTGACAGTGGCTGGTATATTACCCATTTTCATCACCAAATATGTCGCTCAAAGTAACAAACATAGTTATGCAAGATTGGACAAATACTTGAGTATGAACACTCGCTTTCAACAAGCCTTAAGAAGTGACCTGTCATTACCAGCCCACACTTCGGAGCCTGGCAGCCAGCAGACGCTGAGGTCCTGCTGTCATTCTGACGCTGGCGAGAGTGACGACCGCGTGCCGACGTGACGCAGTCGCATCCTCACCCACTCTGACGGCCTACGTGGATCTGCAGTCCTCCGATTTAAGTCACAGCGCACGCCGCAGGACTCAGGTGTGCTCGCTGCGCACCCGTCTGCCCCACAGGGAGGAGACACTGCGGCGCTTTGCTGCTGAGACAGCGGCACGAGAGCCTTCCTCTCGGGGGCTCAGGAGGAACCTCAGCAGCGTGGCAGGAAGGCAGCAGGGTCCTTCCTGCTGGCACGAGTGCGAGTGGACAAGCAGCACCAAGACACCTGACAAGCGTAGGCAGCTAAAAGCGAAGCATCATATGGTAAATGGAAGCCGCTAAAGTTGTAACAAAGTTTCAACATATTTGTTTTAAATAATTCTTTGTTCACAAAACTTGTGGGATGAAATTAACATCATAATATTTTTCTAAGTGTCTGTTTTACCACTACAAAGGCAATGACTATGTGACACAACTGATTTGTATCTTTTATTACATCCAGAGAATTTTAGCACAGACAGAAAAGAGCTAGCACGTGAAGAAGAGACCGCCAACGGTCAGCCAACCCGTGGCATATGGCATGTACACGTCCTGGAGCTCTGCGAGGCTCTCTCTCTGCCGGGCTGGACCCTCAAGGTGACAGGGGCCAGCTCCAGTGGGACACACGTGATTCGCGTAGCCAGCGTTTCCATGCTGTGCTCCGATGAGTCTCGATTCGGAGACCACAAGTGTCCGACCTCATGTCTGTAGCTGCCGTATAGGGAATTCCGCTTCGCTGTGGGCGTATGTGGGCTCATCCGATGCCAGGGCAGGACGCGCAGATTCAGGCATGACCCAGCTTCTTAACGTGAATTCTATCTCCTGTGAACACACCTGGATTAGTTTAATATATCTTTAATATATTGTACTTAAATCATTCATGAATTCATTTAATTTAAAATTCCAATTATCATGCAAATGCCCTACAACTCTGTAGCTGTATGTATGTGCATATGAGCAGCACACGTGCTTCACATGTTTTACTTAGCATGTGTCAGTCACGCAGTTCCAGGCCCTTGTCTTGAATGAAGGGAAACAACTATGCAATGCACACAGCCGTAGACATCTTCCTTCTTATTGTCTAAATATATTAAGCATGATGTTATTTTAGCACAAATTGAACAGTTACTGTATCTGTACACTTAGAAATGATTATTATGAAACAATACTTTTACTGAAAAACTAGTTCCTAGTTGGTCAGGGTGGTTCAGGCCTGGAATCCGAGCTAGTCTGGAAGGGGCAGCAGAAGGGCCACCAGTTCAAGACCAGCCCTGACAACTTCAGGAGGCCTTGTTGTTATAGATTCAGTAAAGACAGCTGGGTCCACAGCTGTGTGACACAGCTCTTGCCTGACACCAGTGGAGCCTTGAGTTCAGCTCCCACTGCCACCCAAAACAAACAAATTAGCAAAACAGAAAACAAAGACCTTATTCTTGAGGTACAAAGATATGAAAGAGAAAGAGAAGTTAATAAGTTAATGTGGTGGAGAAAAATACAGAAAAACCAACCAATTCCCTCGGTTCATGGGAATGGTTTTACATGGTTAGAACTACAGGACCAAGAAAATGGGCAGAAAGGCCCTCCCCTTCTTAGAGAGGGCATCCAGGCCCTGCTGCACTCACCACCTGAGACGGGACAAAAACAGAGATTCCATTATATTTCTAAGTTAATATCTTTAGCACCGTGTGATTATTTCTATAATTACCCAGGCTATACTTGCCAGTTTTATATAATTTTTAATTTGATCATTTTCTAAATTAAAAGTTGACACTTCTTTTCCACTAGGCAGAACGAACTCTTTAGAACCATGTCTAACTATACTATAAAAATCTCATTAAATATTTTATTTGACTAATGCTCTTGCATTGTGCAATGAGGTCCAATATATGTTCACACACCCTGAATATTCTAGCACATGAGAAAACTCTCAGTAAAGCTCAGAAGACGGACCACAAGGACATGATAAGTGTGAAGGATCTGTCTACTCTGCACCTCGGCCACATCAACTATTACAATAAATTATATGCTTTCCTTGGTTAACTGAGATTCCATGTTATAAAATGTGCAAACTGAATATTATGTAGAGGCAAAATTTCTGCAAGTGTTACTTTAAATTATTATCAGAAATTTCAATTTAAGCAGTTAAAATTGAGGAGAAAAATCTCAGAAGCCAAACTTTCTCAGACAAGCACCACTGTGCTTTTTAATTTTAATTTTTGCTTGTGTGCGTCTCACTAGGGCATTCTCATCAGGACGCGCAGCACAGGATGGTGACACGCACGAGAGGCCTGTCCCGGGGGACCCCGTCACTGCTCAGAGGCCCTCCCGCCCCTCTTCTTTCCTAGGCCTGGTGAAGGTCGGCTGCCCGTGCCCCGCTGGCTGTCTTCGACGGCACTCTGACACTTCCTCCTACTCTGGTTTGTCATGCAGCAAGAGTCTCGCTATACTTAGGCTCCTGCTGGGCAGTGTCCCGCCATTCTCCTGGAGAGAAGTCAGGTTCTTTGCTTCCTAATGCTTCACATCAGGGCAAACCGCTGGAGTCCCCTTCTGCCCCTCTCTGGGACAGAAGCTTCCTTTCCCCTAATAAATGTACTCTGCTCTTACTGTCCATTGTGCACAAAACTCATTCTTCAGTTTTGGAGAACTCGTGCCCGGTAGATCTCAGGCTGGGAGTTTCGTTCACCTTCATCAGCTGGGGCTCCTCCACTGAGATCACTGGACACAGGCACGAGCTTGTTTTTGCTTCATAGACTCTGGGTTGGGACTTGTTTAGCTAAAAATTATTTATGCTTCAATTTTTTTAATCATTTATTTATTTACTTGGTACAAGGTCTCACTGTGCAGCTCCAACTCACAGTGAGCCTCCTGTCTCAGCCTCCCCAGCGCTGGGATTACAGATGTGAGCCGCCATGCCTGGTCTCAGGGCCAGCGTGGTACACCCTGGGTTCCTGGACCGGCACACATGCAGTGCTGGGGATTGAACCCAGGTTGCTGTTCTTGCAGGTGTAGACAGTTTACAGGTGTAGACAGCAGAGCTATCTCCCCAGCCCTATGCTTCAAATTTTGAGGTTTTTTTCATTGCTTATATTTGCTTGTGTGTTGTCTCATATAGTTCTGTTAAAATGTGATAAATCTAAGTTGAAACATGGAAATGCTATAAGGTTATAATTCTTTAATGGGACATTTTATTACTGTTTTGTTTCTGTATATGTTGCCTTCGATCTAGTTGCTGCATTTACTGGTATTCCACGGTAAACTTTAGACAATAGCACTAGGTGACTAGCTTTAGAATGTCCCAAGTGGACTTCAGTACAAGCTTCTGTAAAATGGGTCTTTTTAAATCTAGCCTGGATCTAGAAAACATACATACCTATATGATAAAACATGGGACTCAATGCCACCATTAAAAAATGACGTAAGGTTGGTGGCGGTTCTTCAGACATAGGACAGGCTTCACTGGGTGAGATGGGCTCTGAGCTCCTGTCCACTCCACAGGAAACATCAAACTTGTTCTATTTCAGTTTCCTTTCTCTGGACTTGCTCCTAAGCTTTCCTACCTCTTTGTACTTTGCTTTATAGAGGCTCATAAAATTAGAGAGAAAAAAACCCTTTAGACCGTTGCAACTAAGTGAAGCCTGTAGAAAATGAGTGTTTGCTAATGCTGAAGACTGAGAAGCCATTTTGGAAGAAGCACATAGAGACGCTATCTCGTCTCTGGATCAGAGGAGAGAGCAGAATTCTGCCCACCGAGACAGCACATAAAATCCTTGTCCCAGCTTGCTGTTCTAAGACATGGTGGAGAGAACTGACTTCAGAGGGACACCAGAAGGAGCTGTCCCCAAAAGCACACACACAGGACCCAACGCGTTTGGTCAGAGGAAGGATCTCCCACCTCCCTCTTGTCCTAGGTCTAGTGATCATTCATGTATATAAGAAAAATAATTTGATAATAAATTGTAGATTTTAAAACATTTGCTGTAAAATTAGAAAGTGCTAGTAATCCTGTTCAGGCTCTTATCTACCACTTACAGAACTTCGATCTGCCAGCTAGCTAAATGCTCCAAGAGCAGCTGCCGTTCTTTAAAGCAGAGGACAGCCTTCCCCAGCATCTCTTGAGTGAATCCCCATAAGCTGATGGCTGAAGGAATTTTTTTTTTATTTTTTATTTTTTGCGAAACCGGGGATTGAACTCAGACCCTTGCGCTTGCCAGGGAAGCGCGTATTCCACTGAGCCATCTCCCTGGCCGGCTGAAGGAATATTGATCACCGAGACAGCTGGCTTCCTTTGTGGAGGCTGATCTCTAGCTGCGTGGGCAGTAGAAACCAAGAACACCTGAGGAATGTTGGCCAGGGCTGCTGTCTGATAGATACCCAAAGGTTCCTTAGTGGAAACCAGCTCTGACCGCAAAAAAATCTCCACTTATCTATCGTGTTTGTCTCTTTCTACTGATAAACTAGGGACTCTCCCTGAGCTTTTCCATGGCACTACTTAACTCCCCTCCTTTCAGAACTCTGGCTGTAGCATCTCGCCACAACTCATGCTTCACAGCAGCTATCAGGCATGATTGACACTTGTGCGCTACGTATGCTAAGAGTAGGAAGGGCTTTAGCCAGCCTTGCCGGTTGTGCCTGCAACGACACGCAAATTGTGGTTGCTAAATGATACGGAAGTTCAGCCTGTGACCTTCTAAATTCAAATGAGATACAGTCTTGTCCTCTTACTAGAAAAGGTGACTAGGTGATTAGACGGAGAACGCAAGTGTCTGGAAGCTTCTTTGCCCTTGCGTATGGGGCAAAGCCCTTCCAGTCCATTATTCTATCTGCCTCTAGAGGAGATCTCCTCTGTATCTCAAACAGTGCTCTACTTCCAACTCACCTTTCAGATATTCGGTAGTGTTTTTTGCAAAGCTATGCTTCCTTCTTTGGACATTGCTGTCTCTAGACCAATTGCAACTCGTGCGTCTCCACGTCCAACAGGGATGCATACACAGTTCATGAGCTTCCTGGAGAATGAAGCCACATGCCAGGCAGAGGGTGGGCGGGCTGCTGGGTTTTGGCTTCCCACCTCTCCCGATGCACCACGCTCCGGAGTGGAATGGACGCAAGGGACACCTTGGAGGGTGTAGAAATCAATCAGAAATGAGGAGAGGAGGCCTGCACTACTTCTGTAGTGGCATAGGATGCTCACAGTCAACGCGCTGGAAGACATTTGCTCTTACTCCCTTAGAGCCAAAATAAAATGCAGGGGAAAGCATTGGTTGTGACAGCTAGACAGATATTAAAAACAAAAAGTCATAAGTGCTTTATATTCAGGGTTTTTTTTTTCATTAAAAAGTCCTTATTTAGTTTCAAAATATAGGAGTGAACCACAGGAGGGCCAGGGCCCCTTGGGCCCCTAAGGAATGCACGGTCCCAGTGCCCAAGGCTGCTCCTCACTAACCTTTGGGGCCTGAGGACAAGACAGCCCTGATCACAGCCTCGCCCACCGTTACTGAATGTGAGATTCCCCTCCTTGCCCGTCTAGTCTAGAGGCTGGGTTCTAGGCCAGCTGCGGC
Organism: Octodon degus; assembly: GCF_000260255.1. Lineage (NCBI taxonomy): Eukaryota > Metazoa > Chordata > Mammalia > Rodentia > Octodontidae > Octodon > Octodon degus. Next base: position 58,753 of record NW_004524611.1, read on the forward strand.
CCATCCCTCTGGGCTACGCCCACCCTCAGCCAAGTGCATGCAGGCTCCTGAAGGGCAGTGTGCTTTACAAGAAGTAAGTAGACAACTCACAATTTCCAGAGTTCGCATGCCTTTTTCTCTCAGTGACCTGCAACAGATAGAGTAACCTCAAAAAAATTTCTAGATGACTCTGATAATTACATTGAGGTCTTTAGAGGCTTCACTCAGACCTTGAAGTTAGGCTGAAGAGATGTAACATTAATCTTAAGTCAAATGTTGACTTCTAAGCAGAGACAAGCAGCATTACAAGCTGCTATTATATCTGGGGGTACATATGTCATTCATTTTACACAATCAGCAGACAGCCAGGGGAGCAACCAGTTCCCACCGGATCCCAAGCAGTCCCTACCCAAGACCCCTGCTGCCCTACTAGTCAGACAGGAGAATGGAGCAGGAGACATTTTCAAGTGTCTACTCTTTGAGGGTCTTGAAGTAAACCCGAAGCCTTCTAGTTCGGGCTCGAGCTCAGCCTCCCAGGTGGCCCAGGAGGACTGGAGGGCCCGGGCTGCCCCCTCCCTCTACCTGTCATCTCCACGGGGGAGCCTGAGCCATGGGGACTGGAGGAGAGGGAGACCCAGGGTGCTGCTGGCCACTCGCGTGGGTCCCTCAGTCCTGCTCCGACCTGACCTTCCTTCCAGTCATGGTAGCTCAGTGAGAGCAGCCTTGGGAAGATACCTGGCTTAAGCTGCAGCTGGGGTGACTTTCTCTTCACCCATTTCATTGTGTTAGGCCGGAAAGCCCAGCTCTCAGGAAACCTCGACTTTTGCAATCTTCATACCGTACCTGTCTCTAGTATTTTGTTACAGCAAAACAAAGACAGACAGTGCAGTTGTCAGCCAAAGAAACAGCAAAGCACGCCTTCGAAACCTGTTTATCTCAGCTCTCTGTACTCGGGATTGCACTCGTGGCTTCAACGAAGTGGCCCAGCAGAGGCAGAGACAAAAGTGGCTGGAAAAGCCGCTCCAGGAGCCCTGTTGAGGAAGCCCCAGGTGAAGGCTGCAGCCCGCAGGGCGTCCTCAGGCGCGCGGCCCGCCCGCGGGAACCCGGCGGGGAGAGTCCACCGCAGCGCAGCGGGGTGCGTGTGCGCTCCAGGAAGCCGAGCCGGGCGCGCTGCGCCGCACGCAGCTCTGTGATTTCTGCGCTCGTCTCGGACGTTACCTCTTCAAGACCTCATTGTACTGCGTTTCTACCAGCAAAGAATAATCCTGAACTTTAGTCACCGTCGCTAGCTATTTTTGAAATGAGAGATACGCTTCAGGAATAAGACAATGCATTTTTAGTTGCTTATCAAATGGAGCTTGTTTTCTGTTGCTTCAGGGACAGGCGGTTACTCTTAAAGCCTAGGACATCGCCATGCGCCCTACAGAGAATCTTATTATTCTGTTACACAAAGCCTCTCTTGTTTCAGAATTATTTTCCATATGAAAAGGACATTGATAGGAATATGAAGCACCATTTTATGATAACTAGATAATGTAAAGTGGGCATTAGACCTGCACGATTGTCAGGTGTGTGTAAATGTGCGCTGCGATTGAGAGTCTTACGGATTTAAATTTCCTAAAAGCGTAGTCGCGCTGTGTACCTCCTTACCTACAGGCGGGGCAGTCGCCTGGGTCCACGTGAGGCTTGCCAGTTGTGAGACACTTTCCTGTATTTGTATGTGATGGACGAGACCTCGCAGACCTCCGTTCAGAAAGGACAGGACAGTGCCTGCACTTCTATTTTCGTAGAGCACTTGCTGAGCTTGAGGGTTTCTACTTAGATCGCCTGCTTACATTTTCTTTGAGGGTTGTATTCATGAAAGGAACAGCTCAAAAGGGGCTTGAGATTTTTCTGTACTATTTCTCTATGTGCAGCTCTTTAAAACAGTGGATTAACAGAGAAAACACTTTAGGTTCAGTAACCTATCTATTGATGAATCTGTTGATTTTTAAGCTTGTTCATCTGATTCCGACAATTAGACAATGGCTCTGCAAACAATATTAAAGTCGTAAATGTAAAACAGTCGATCAAAATCAATAACTCACGTAGTCATAATAATTATTGAAACACAGCTTCTTAGGGTTGGCCAGGTAGCTCAGGGGACTAAAGCACCCGCCTAGGCAGAGTGCTGAGGCCGTGGTTCAATGTCATGCGTGCCGTGCCGGCCCGCCCCCGGCATGCCCTGAGATGGCAACTGAGATTGGGCGTGGTGGTGTACACCTGTAATCCCAGCACTTGGGAAACTAAAAAAGGAGGGTCACTATGAGTCCAGTCTACATAATGAGACCCTGTACACCCTGTAGACCCTGTGCGGAGCTAAAAAAACAACAACGTAGTTTCTTATAAAAACTTCTTTATCAATTTATTGAATTTATGTAAGATTTGTCTTAATAATCCTAAGAACCTGCTTTGGATTTTTGAAGGAATTTTCCTAATAAGCAATTTAGAAGAATGTGATTTAGTAATAACCAGAGATCAAATTTCAAATTTCGAACTCTGTTACTTTATGAGTTTTAAACATCTACAAGCTTATTCTAGTGGGCAACGTTTACTCTTTCGAGCAGCCACAGGTCTTCATTTCTAGGAACATAATTTAGGCTTGATATGCATATATGTTTTTATAAATGTGCTAAAATATAATTATCATCTAGATAGAACTGAAAATTGTGGAAATCAGCTTTTGTGTGGCACAGAAGTCAGGCAGTCCTATTTGATTCCCAAAGTAGTTGGCTTTGGACCCAGAAGCAGCAGTGACTGTGGTACACACGCCAAAGCATGTTTCAGATGGGAGCCGAATCTCAAGGAAAAAATTGGAATAAACCTTAGCACAGAGGTACCACGAGGTTGCTTTCACAGCAAGAGGCTGGCTGGGAGTGGGAGAGGTGGAGGGCACCTGGGGTGCACAGAAATGGACCCTATGACTTTAGGGTCCAGTTAGACCCTGAGAGGCCTCAGTCTGGGGTTCAACCCTCCCGTGTTGCTGGCCGCTGTCCCGCCTCCCCAGGGCCCAGGTGCAACAGGAAGCAGAGTGGCTGGGTGAGTTTCCCCATGGGGACAGCCCACAGTGCCCGCTGTGCTGTGTGCCCAGGACTCCTCTGACCTTCAGGCCAGCACCTGCTAGCTGCTAGGATTCCACCAGGAGCACTTGTTGGGGCACCTGGAGGTAACGGCTGTGACGTTTTGGATCTAGCTTGTAAGACTGAGGCTCCCTCGTCCCCATCTGAATTCACAACTAGGGTTGTCAACCTGAGCGCTGCACCCAGGCAGGGCCCCGTGGCCTCTCGGGGTGCCAGACGCGGGGGCGGCTGGTGCCCCACTCCCTCCTGGGCCATCGCTGCCTCTCAGCGGGTTCAGCTTTCCCTGGGTGCTGCACCTCCCCGTTCTCTCCAAGTGCAGACTCCCAGAAGCCGGTAGCAGCGCAGAGCAAGGCCCGTTCCTCTAGGCCGGTGCCTGTTGAGAGACTCGGAGACCAGCGCACACTCACTCCTGTTGGCTGCACCTGGACAGGACAGCCCAGCGGGCGCTGCTGTCACCTGCATGACTGGCCACACAGTGCCACACTCCAACTCCCTCGGCCTACGCCCTGGGGGCACGGATTCCCGAGTGATGTTCACATTATGATGTGTGTTCTGGTGGGTTACCTGCGTAGCACAAATAACTCAGGCATAGTAATGGTAAAATCCTGCCTCCCCAGCCGCAAGAGAGAACCCAAGGAGGCTGCATGGCATGAAGCAGGTCGGGCCCACGAAGATGCTGCTTCCTGACCTCGTGGGTGGGGGCTTCTGTGGTCTCCCCAAGGAGGGGAGTGGAGCAGGGACTGCGCAGACAGCGTGGGGTAGAGCGCGGGATGGCCTGCACGAGGTGGCCAGCTCGGCTGAGGCGAGCTGGGCAGTCCAGGAGGGTGCGGACAGCCCGCAGGGGCGTCCTATACAGCTGTGAAGACCTAGCAGACAGGAGTTAGTAGGCTCCAAACACGGCTTTATTTTTTTATTTTTTGTTCTCTTTAAAATGAAATTAAATTAAACCTAGTCAAGAGAGAAAAAAGATAAATGTTTGCTGAGATGGAAAGGATAATTACTCCAATTTGGTCATTATGCACCGCACACGCTGGATAACCACATCATAGAGCATAAATGCGCACAGCCACTACATCAATGAAAAATACATTAAGCGAAACAAAAATTTGTGGATTTTTTTAAGCACCCTTAAATATATATTTAAAATAGATAAGATGGCTCCTTTCTCTTAATTCATTCTTTTGCATTTATAGTTGTTCATGCTTATTTATTGAGATGCCTAATTTTAAGTAAAGCAGGCTGTCCTGACTTGGGCCCCTGTCTCATGTCCCTATGTCCTGCAGTGTGAACCAGGTTCGGCTTGGCCTGACTCGGCTAGCTGCGGGGCCGGTGGGAAGAGAGCGAGGCTGGGGAGTGGGAGGGACCCGCAGTCTCGCTCCGAGGCTCTTTCCATCCTCGCTTGCTGCCAGGAGGGGCCCCGCTGCCAACCCCCGAAAGCAACCTCGGAGCCCGCGAGCCTACCTAGGTGCTTTTCTTTGAGCACATTGGTCTAATACTGGGTTCCAGCATCACTTTTTTTTGTTTGTTTGTTTGTTTATGTATTTAGTGCAGGGTCTACAGGGTCTTACTACACAGACTAGACTCTTAGTGATTCTCCTGTTTTCACCTTCCAAGCACTGGGATTACAGGCGGGCGCCACCACTCTCAACCACCCAGTCTCAACCACCCTCTCAGTGCATCCTGGGGGCGGGGCCGGCACAGCAGGCCGAGGATCAAATCCCCGTCCCTGCTTCTGCCTACGCAGGCGCTTTAGTCCGCTGAACTATCTGGCCAGCCCCACCAGCTCATATTTTGTTCCAAAGCATACTTTCGCTCAGCTTTATCTCATGGAGAGAATGATTTTATTTTGAATTTACTGTTTAATGTATTACAGTTTTTCTTCAGACTTGTATTAACATTATTTTATCATTTCATATTTTTCTTTCCAAAAATTTCAATTTCAAATGTAAATTTTCCAAAGCTCTCAATTATATTTTCAGTTAAATTTCTGATTCTATTGTAAAGAACACCTATATCTGTAGTTTTAGAATGTATTGATTTTTCTTGGTATTGGTAGCTGAACCCAGGGCTTTGTGCATGCCAGGCAGCTGCTGTACTGCTGAGCTTCCAGGTAAACACTGATATTTTACAAGGAGAGTAAATTATAGTCTCTATTTTCATTTCTTTGTTTTTAAGGTATTTGGTACATCTCACTACACAGCTTTGACTCAGAATGATCCTCCTGTCTCAGCTTCCCCTGCACTGGGATTACAGGCGTGCGCCACCAGGCCAGGTCTCAGTGGCCGACTCTGTGCACCCGGGACGGGGCCTGCACTGCCTGTGGTGCCAGGGATCGAAACCCCATCCCGCTGCTTGCCTACGCAGGTGTTCAGTTCGCTGAGCTATCTCGCTGACCCTTATTTTCAATTTGGGATGTATTGATACTGACCTTTTAGTTTCACATACAGGCATCTTTGTAAGTATTTTATGGGTAACTAAAATATCTTGAAAGTTTTCAGTAAATGCCATTTAGTATGTGCACGAATGCGTACGCATGCACTGCCCGTCCAGAGGCGAGTGCCCTGCTGAGGGGCGGGACAGTGGCTGGTACCATTTAGTATGTGCACGAATGCGTACGCATGCACTGCCCGTCCAGAGGCGAGTGCCCTGCTGAGGGGCGGGACAGCGGCTGGTACCGTTTGGTCTGGGGAGGCTTTCCTTGATTTGAAAATATGTGCAAATGGTATGAAAATCCTTGGTTTGGTTCTCGCATATTTACTCTCAATTTTCAGGTGAATTGCATGGGCTTGAGATTTTCAGTGTCTTCTGTGATCCGACCTTGAGATTTCTTATTCCAGTTTTGCTGTGCCTTTCTTCTAAGGTTCTGGGGATTGCAGAGACTTCACCCTGTGCTCCGTCCTCAGACACTTTCTCTCCTTTTCAGTCTGAGCAGCGAGCTCCCGAGGTGCCCCGGCAGGCTCACTTTTGCAGCTTCTGCCCCGAGGCCCTGCTGCGCTTGCTTTGTTTCCTACACTGCTCGGCCTCCTCCTTGCATTGCTTACATTTAGAGCCTTGTGTGTGTTTTTAAGACCCTTTCTGTTACCTAAAGAACTTTAAGCCACTTCAGATTAATGCATTTATCCAATGGGCTTTTCATCCTATTCTACAATTGAAAGGGAAGGTCCTGACTCCCACTGGCCCACTGTCAGCCCTCCTCTCTCTCTGCTCCTGACTTGGCTGTGGCTGTCTTTCCTGCTGAGTGTTTACATCACCGAGATGTGTTTGCCTTTCCACTCACTGGAATCTGCAGGCCCCCACTCCCTCTGCACACACCCTGCCTGAAGTGTCCATGTGAGAGCTCTGGGTCTCCAGAGCTTGCGGAGGGCAGCATCTCTGACCTGCGACGGGCTCCCTCCCCTGCCCCCAGTGCTCTCGAGGGTTCTTCCTCTGTGGCAAGCAGACCAGCATCTGATGGCCAGACTCGTCCTCTCTCTCTATGAATCAGCCCATCAGTTCATCAGCTGCTGACAAGGCGAGGGACCTTGCGTGTCACAGAGTGTCATGAGGCTAAAGCAGGGCACCAAGAATGCCACATCAATTCCAAAGAGAAGTTGGCAGGCATGGGGATGGCTGCCTTGCCTGCTCAGGGGGGTATGACACCCTTGTGACATTCACCTGCATTCAACTGCTTGCATTAAGCCAATGTCACCTACCCAGTTTCCCAGAAATCCTTGGAGTCACAGGGATCCTGGGGACAGGGACAGCACAGATTACGGAAGTGCATCTCCTGATGTTTGATTTCCATGAGCTGAGATAATGGCATGGACCAGCTCACATCCGGCGTCCTCCCCTTTTGGCAGCAGCTCCGCAGTGCTCTCTCCTGAGGGCCTTTCGTTGTGCCGTCCTAGCTGCCTCCACGTCCTGAGTTTATTCAAAACACTTCCTTTGTCATTTTGGCTTTTGGGAGGAGCCAGAAGTCACGCTGTCAGCCCCAGCCAGTGAGGTGCACGGCTACAAGGCGTCTGTTCTTACGGGCAGCCTTTCCATTGGACGGCGCTCTGTGGTGGCATTCACTCCGATTTTGATCACATCTCATCAAGACCTCAGAAAAGCGGACTTGCAGAGTTGCTGTGGAAAGTGGCCACAAGGACGGGACACAGTGTCCCGAGCGGGGCAGGAAGTGGCCACAAGGACTGGTACAGTGTCCCTAGTGGGGAAGAAGGTCGTGGGTGAAGAAATATCTATGTTTGGACCAAGCCTACTACACATGCTGTTGTTCATCTTTTACTTTCTGAGATACGCATTTACACAGAGATATGAAGAAGCTGTTCGTGTTACCGTTGCGATCTGTCTCTGGAGCTGAAGTGCTGAGCAAAAGCTTCTTTTTGTCCAAGAGTATCGTTTTCTGTTTCTCGGGGGAAGACATGAGGAATTGCTGTGAGAAGAGGGCATAAGGAGTGTGAGTGCAGCTGCCACTGCACAGTGCTTATATATTTTAAAGTAAAATGATGCACGCCTTAAATGCATATGATTTTGTCAATTAACTGGAATAAAAGGTGAAAGTCTAAATAGCATCACATGTTACTAGTCTGACCTCAAAATAATGGTCTATAATGAGATCACTATACTTTCCTGTTTCCAAAACAGAAATCAGAAAAAAATCTGTAATTAAAATTATTTGTTGAAATATATGAAATACAACACATGCATATTTTGTAAAAAAATTAAACTGAAACCCAGGCATGTAAAGTGGTAAGCCAGGCATTCCAGAGAAGTCATTTTAGATGGCTAATACTGGGAGAAAAACACGGCTAAGAACCAAGAGCTTCCTTGGAATGCAACCTGCAGCTCAGCATTTCATAACAGGCTATCGCAGAGCACGTGGCTGACAGGGATCCGCTGGTCTTAGTTGGATCGATTCTACCCAGACAGAAATGGCCACAGGAATGATGAAAAAGACAGACAAGAAGACAAAAGCTGGGCTAGGTGGTGGCTGGTCTGCCTGGTAGGCAAGATGAACCCAACCAGGAAGCACAACCAACTTTTATTTATACCTTTGCAAAGTTGGTAACGCATGACACAAGGTTGCCTAGTGACTAATAGCTGACTTTACCCAGACAGGATGCTTATCTCAGGACTGACGTAGCTTGCTTTAGGCACTGAGGCCTAGTCCTACCTACACATTTGACTGATTTTTCTAGCTTCTGCAGCTCTCGACACGGCTGGACCTTCTACGTTAGTAGATGTTGAGGTCAGTTTGGGACATGCTCTCTCTCTTTTTCTATTTATTTAGTACAGGGTCTTGCTATGCCACTCAGACTCATAGTAATCCTCCTGCCCCAGCCTCCCCAGCACTGGGATTACAGGTGTGCACCACCACACCAGGACTAGGGACATCCTCCCAGTACCGGGGTCCACTAGGTGTATGGGCCACTGCTCCCCACTTTGTTTTTTAAATCCTGAACTAGGAGAGGTTACGTCAGTTTGGTGCCTCCCTCAGGATGACCCATCCTGGCACTGAGGTGTGGCCACAGATGGCTGTGCGGGGTAAGAGCTGCTCACCTGGAGGGTCGGCAGCCGCTGATCGCCTTGCTCACAATGACGAGCGCCCAGCTGATATCCCTGATGCGGCTGCGAACCAGGCAGTCTGGGTTAGTCAAACCTCCACGTGGGAGCTTCTTTAATAATTAGTCTGTAATTCCTGAGCACTATCTCTGAAGGGAACAAAAGAAATAGTTTGCTGGTTAGGCCTAGTTTCAAATCCAAGAAAAACGCCAATAAACAGATGAAACTTGCTCTGCCGCAAGGCCCAAGCAAAGAGAAATCTCTCTCTCAGTGAAAATTTATTTGACGGTCCTAATGAAAGAACTGCACAGATTTTGATAGCATCTTCTGCTGTCTTCTCTTCTTTGAGGTTGCCTTTATTTGTATGAGATATTCACTTTACCCTTGTTTCTTTGTATTATAATGCATTGCTTTGTCTGTCAAACACAAGCCTATAATGACAGAGACTAGCGTCGCTCCCATAATTTCCAGTTTCTCTGAGGTGTGCTGTTGAGCCTGAGATTTATTAAAGGACAATAAGGTAGTTTTTAGATTGAAAACAGAAACTTTGTAGACATAACCTCTCTGTCCTTTCTTGCAAAAGTACAGCAACACATTTTGAGAACAAAATCATGTGTTGCGGATCAAATAAAGGGTAGAGCACGAGGTATTATAACCAGAATTGATGCGTGTGCTGTCAGGCAGGGAACACCGCATTACGTTTCTGTTGTCCCTGCACAGCTGTGGCCAGCTCTGCCCCAGTCGTGGGCGCCAAGTCGCAAGGGCGCTTCATTTCCAGCACGAGCTTGATTTTCCTGCCACACAGCCTTCCTTGTTTGTCCCAGTGCTCCTTTCCTTCCCTCCCCCACCTCCATCATAGTTTCTTCTCGAGGTGTGACTTCAGTTGCTGTTTCTCTGATTCCTCATATCTCACCTACTGTCCTTGGCTTGGTCTCGCTCTTAATTTCATCAGTTTGCTAGATTGCCTGATCAGTGATCGTTTCCCTCCCTTCATTTGATGCTATGTGCTTTTTGTGCAAAATTCAGAGCTCAAAACTCCTTAAATCCCTCACTGGGTGAGTGGATGACAGAAGCACCCTTGCTGCCAGGCCTCTGTACATGTGTCCCCAGGCAGGCTCTCAGCTCCTGTCTAACGAGTCAGCTGACCTTAAGATCAGGGAAGCTCCTCACACCAAGCACCTCCATCCCTCTGTTTTCTTATGTTTTGGAAAACCAAGGAGGGCTAAAAAGAAGCTATATGCATTGCAATAACTGTCCCATCTCAATGATATTTTTTAAATTGCCACTTCCTCCTGTGGTTTGTATTGAAAATGTTTGCCCAAAGCCCATATGCTCATAGGTGGGTGGGGCTCATGCAAGGTGGTGGGAAAGCGTGGGACACGTAGCTGACCTGGTGTTGGGGTGGAATCTGGTCAGGAGAGAAGGGCCACTGGAGATAGGATGGGGTGGATGGACCTGCCCCAGCACTGTGATTTCTTCTCCACTTCCTGGCCACCACGATGCAAGCAGCTCTCCTCATGCTCAACATGAGCTGAAACATCAGAAACATAAACCCAAATAAACCTCTCCTTTCCTTCATCAAAGTGTCCAACATCGTGTCCCAGCAGGCAGAAAGTGAGGCATCTCCTTCCTAATATGTTATAATTTGCTGAGTTCATAGGAATTTCCAGCAAAATAATGGCTTTCTAAGACCCTTTTCCAATCCTAGACCAAAGTGTGTGATATAACATCCTTCTAGCTATGTTCCTGTCCAGATGAGCTGCTTTCTGCTCAGAGTCCAGGCGAGGTGGCCCCAGAATATCTACCATGAAGATGTCTGTTTGTCTCATGGGAATGCAGGGACATTTAGTTCTCCAAATAGTAGGCACAAAACCTCTTCCCCAAAAGGAGCCTGGCTCTCATCTGCTTCCCATCCAACACTGGCTGGAACTCTAGGAGCTCAGCAGCCTGGGCTGGGGGGGGGGGTGAACCGACCGCTCAAGTCCCACAGGCTTGCCCCAGGCTCACTGCCTCTCAGCCTCCTCTTCCACAGATCCTGTGAGCTCTGGTTGCTGATGAACTTAGCAACAGCCTGGGAATTTCTGCAGGGCTCCCCCGAGGGAGGGGTTCTTGGTGTACAAGTATGCAAACACCAGCTAGCTTCCGTTGGCTTTGATTTCTTCTTGGAACTCATGTGAAAACTAGGGATAAATAATCCCTCTTAAAACATCTGAAACACTCACTTTTGTGTGCACTTGTTACCCAAACGTGTATGCACACAACAAATTTAGAAGCGTTTTATGGTTTGAGACCTAGTTACAGCATGACGGTGCCTCTAAAGAAGTCTCACCTTGAGAAGCGCTCTGAAATTATTTAAATTCTGATCAGTGAAAAGTAAGTACTTTTACCCATGGTTCTGGATTTGAAGAACCTTTAATCCTTTAAATAAATAAAGAGCAGATACAGAAGCTAAGAAATATATGTAAAGAGGAATTTACAGAAGTATTGTGAGTCTAAGAGAAATAGTTTATGCAGGGGAAGTCTGCCCCATGGTCCCTAAATTTTTAAACAGCTGTAAATTCAATATTTTACCTTCAACTCTACCTTCAGAGATGTCATGAATGTTGGCTGTTTTAAAATTCAATAAGAATTTGAAGGCTTCTGGAGTATTAAATGCTTTTAAAAGTAATGTTAACTGAGAACCGTGGCCTCCACTTATCTGGGTTTTGAAGGCAGAAGTTAAATGAGTTACCCATTAAGCAAGTGCATTCCCAGCGGACTTCAAAAGGAGGAAAAAAATCTTGAATGTTGGCAGAAGAAAGTCTCCATGACTGTTCCTGTTAGGTCAGTGTAGTCATGGTACATGGCATTAAAAAAAAAAAAAAAAAAAACAGCACCAGGGGCCACTTTCCACACCTCCAATTTTTGGGTCTTCTCTTGAGATATGTTTGCTCGTGTCCTGTGCTTATTTCAAAATGATCAGCTCACTTACCTCTTGCTTTTGCAGTGCTGGAGTTCTTTATGAATTTTAGATATTAACAGTTTATATCCTGTTGTTTTCAATGTTTTCTCCCATTCTTCTTTTCTCTTAGATTGTTACTTTTGCTGTGTGTAATTACTTTAGTAAGGAGAGATCCACCTGTTCTATTTGGTTTATTTATGTATGTATGTATTTATTTGGAACAGGGTCTCACTACATAGCTCAGACTCATAGTGATCCTCCTGTCTCAGTCTCCCCAGCACTGAGATTGCAGGCTTGTGCCGCGATGCCCAGCTTTGATCTTTGCACTTGCCAGGCAGGCACTTAGACCACCGAGCTGTCTCCCCAGCCATAGCCTTGCTTTTGTGGCCTGTCCTCTTGATGTTGTATCCAAAACTACCATTGCCCAGATCAACGTAAAGTTATTCATCATGGTTTCCTGAGGGAGGTCCGCTGCTTATGCCTTAAGCATAAGTTCTACTCCATTGGATTTTGTGTGTGGCCATGACAGAAGGCTCTGTTTTCTTTGTGCTGCACACAAACGCCCAGGACTCCAGGCAGCATGTCCAGCCCTAATCTACAGGAAGCTGCAGGCCACAGCACAGCGGTGTACTACCTCACACCGGCTGAGATGGCTAAGGACAAAAAGGGAAGGAGAAGGTGAAGTCGCTGAGGGGACGGAGCAAAGAACATCCTCGTTAGCGGCTGGTGAAATGTACAGTGGCACAAAGGTACAACGGCTGTGGGAAGCGTCTTCTTCCTGAAAACCTGCCTTGTGGAGCTCCCTAGGATCAGGAAGCACTTCCTGCATGGCAGAGCCACAAGCACGTCGGTCTGTAGAGCAGTGCTGTGCACAGCAGCTGTGCTGAGGGTGCACGGAAGCCCGTCTTGAGATGACGAGGCAACAGTGGGGGAGACACGAATGAGGGCACTGCCCACGTGCACACAGACGCAGAATGTCAGCGGCCAATCTCGTAGCCGCAGAGCGTGGAAAGGGATGGACAGGGCTTGCGGGAGCTGAGGGCAGACATGGCCCCAGGGTACTGGCCCTGTGTGTGCAGGATGATGAGTTGGGAAGGCCAAATGTGCAGCACGGTGAGGCAGTCAAGACGCACACTAGATGTTGGCCCTGTAGTGTAGATCCTGACTGTCTCTTGCCACACACAAGCACACACACACATATGCACACACTCGCTCACACGCACACACAGGTGTGCACGCTCACATGTGCACACATACAAACATGCATGCACACACATGGATGCACGCACGCTTGCACACAAACGCACTCACACACGTGCACAAACATGCAGACAGACACGTGCACAGTTAGTTACCGAAGGCCGTGAGGGCGAGAAGAGGCTAACTAGCCTGAAGATGGTGTTCACTTCACAACATGTGAGCAACGTCCAACATCACCTGTATAACTTATGGCAATCTTCAGCTTCATCTATGAGTATTATCTATTTTCTCAAGGTAGAATATTGGGAGCTAATGCGGGATTCAATATCGACATTCCCAGCTCTCTCTCCTATCATGGAATCAAGACCAGTCCGTTCTAATTACAAAAATGATACAAAATTCTACCAGAATTGCTCTGACTTTCAGCATTACTTTGTGTCTATGTCGGGTTACCGTTGTTCAAGCAAAACACTCATGGTTGGTCGGTATAATAACGGTATAAATAACGACGTCTGTGCAGCGAGCGGGGCTAGCCACTGGTGCCAGGGCAGGAACAGACCAGAGCCCGGTGGTTGGCGTCACGCGGGCAGGTGCCGGCCGCCAGCCCGTCGTTCGTGTTCGGGCTGAGGCTGCTGTACGAAGCGCTCAGCTGGTGCAGCTGGGGCTGCTGCCTCTGCACCCCGCGTCCCATCGCCTCCTCCTGACGACGGAGCCGCAGGCCCCTCCTGAGCTCAGCCCCGCGTGTGCGCACCCCCGGGAGCCATGCTGCTGTGTCGAGCCCCCGCAGCCAGGGCAGCTGAGGGGCGCAGCGTCCGGCGCAGCGTGGGGCCTGTGCTGACGGACGCCGCCCACCGCTAGCCCTCTCCTTCCCGCTGCAGCCGGGGTCCAGGAGGCCTCATCGGAGCTCCAGGCTCGGGGCGCACTTGCCCTAGACTCCAGCGGCTCTTCGGGGCAGGCCTGGGGCCACCGCTTAGACCACACCTGTACCCCCATTCACCACACCGAAGTCCGCACGCAGGAGGAAATGACCTCGCTCCCTTCCTCCAGCTCCCCACCGCCACCCCCGCACGGACCCGCAACCGGACAAACCTCCAGGAGGCGGAAAGAGCAGAGGTTAACGGCACCCGAGCCAGCGGGTCCGCCAGCGGGCACGCACGCGCGGCCACCCCCCCCCCCCCGTAGGAGCATTGCGGTGGAACGCGGCCCCCGGGAGCGACTCGGTTCACTCCAGGCCTCAGGACAGCGTCCGCGCGCTTTGCCTCTGCGCCGTCGCAGCGCCCATCGCTCGGCGGGCAAAGCGGAGGCGCGCGCTTGGCTTTCTCTCTGCGTGAGTGTAAGACGGTGAGCCCCGCTCGTCGCGCGCGCTCGTCCCGCGGGAAGGCTCGCCCTCCTGCCGGCCGGCTGAATCCTGGAACGCCGCTGCCTGGTGTGGCGGACTCGGTGGCTCTCGGCGCCCTGCCCGTCTGTGCAGGGGACCGCTCAGCGTCGTACTCCAGCTGAAGGGGAAACTGCTCTGCCCGGCGGCGACCGGAGCCAGCGTTCCTGGAGGTGGCGGTGGCTGAAGGGTCTCCGTCTGTAGCATCCAGGGTCGGACGCCGTCTGTGACCCGACTGCGCGTGCTCTAAGCGTTCCGCACTGAGACCTGCTCCATCTCTCGGGTCCAGGGCCACCCGACCCTCCGTGCGCCGCCGACCTCCCTTCTGCAGCACGAGACACGCTGGGCTCAGCTGTGACGCTGGTGGAAGGCGAGGCCGGGAGGGGCTGGGCCAGCTGCGAAGGAGCAGGCCCACCTGGGCACCCGGCCGCCTGGAGGCCACCAAGGCCCCATCTCAAAATTACTAAAATTAGTAAAGCAAGGTGCCGGGTTGGGAGCTCAGGAGCAGAGGGTTTGGCCAGCGTGGGCCCCTTTGTTAAAGTCCAGGATCTCGAACCAAGTAAAACAGCAGCCTGAGACATAAACTAGTAGGACCTGAATGACTGTCACTATTATCCTAATTTCGTTTTCCAAGATACGATAAAGATACCTTCTCTTGGACCACTGTCATCAGAGCAGATGACAAGTCAGAAACGTTAAGCAGGACACTTAAGATACTTTACACTTTTCTCCATCTATCCCTATCTTTCTGTCTCTAGCATAGTTTCTAGTCACTACTGCTCAAACGAAATCCAAATCAACATCTTTGAGACTGCACAACCAAGAGTCTTAACGTGAAGATTTTCATCTTTTTTTTTTTTTTTCAAATCTGTCAATTACTGCATATTCCTGAGATCGTCCAGAATATGTATCAGGAGACAGATGAATGATGGATGGAAAGATAGACAGAGAGACAGATACATAGATAGACAGATAGACATCATAATGATACAGTAGATCAGATAATTAAGTGTCCAGAGCAGAGGAAGATGAACCTGCCCCGTGTCCACGCTCAAGGGCACACTCACATAACAGGACACGCCCTCACAATTTTCGGCAGCTATTGCCTTTCCTTCCCCCATTGCTTCACATTTTCTCAACTAACAGGAAAGCACTGTCAGATAAACTGTCATCAGTGCCAAATTTTGTCATGCATGGTACTGCCTGGTTTGAGAGAAATACAACGGACAAGTTCAGGCTCCTTGCTTTTGGGAAGTGAGGACTAGGAGACAGCGTAGGGCAGGCGCAGGGCTCCGGTGTAAGGCTGCATCTTGTGATTTGCAACTCATGTGGACTTCTCCCCAGGAACCTGTTAGGGGACTGGGGGGCATCCACTGCCACTGCTTGTGAGTGGCTGATGCGCTTCCACCAGGATCACAGACAGCTCAACATGTCTTCGGCATGAATGGAGGGGTAGGAGATGACAGAGGCAGGACCTGAGGGACACACCCCAGCAGGGCTGCAGCACAGGCCTCTGCCAGGCACGGCAGCCCCGTCGTCCTCCCAGCCCATGGGTGCCCCTGAGGCTCTACCACCCTGAGTCCTCACGGACCACGCACGGATGCCCTGTAGCAAGGGCTGAGCCTGTCCCAGTGCTGGGGAGGGTGTGATTCCAAGAGTGAGCACCACCCACGTGTTGTGCTGGATGGGCCCACGGTGCAGCACAAGCGAGTGAGATGCAAATTCTCTCACGCTCAAGAGAGCCAGGGCTCAAGCTTGCTCCGGGGAAGCCAGCGCTCAGGAGCGGCCCTGGCCACGGCTGTGGAATGCTTGGGAAACCTGAAGGATCCAGCTCCACCTTGAATTAAAGGGAATCAGGGAGCTTTCATTTTTGGTAATAAGTTTAAAGGAGCTCCATTGACTTGTATTTTGCTAAAACTTCAGAACTTTACAAATGACGGAGAAACATTTTTGACAAATTATATTACCAGAGTATCTTTTTCATCATATTTCATTTTATACCTGGCCTTTAAAATTAGGATGATAACTGCAAAGGAATGCACCATGGTGCTTTAGCAATACTTATTTTTGTAGCTTTCAGACTTGAGCATAGTTGTTAGCATATTAAAATATTTTAATGACTTGGAGAACTTGAAAGCAATTATTTGTGTCTAAAGATTATCCTTATTTCAACTAAACATTAGAGCAGGAAACTAATTTTCACCGACCAGCCCTAAATGTCAAGTGCTAAAAGAGCATAAATTAAAATAGAAATTATTACAGTGAAGACATGAAAAGTGACTCGACCCAGCTTCTCCTAACAAGTTACACCTTTAGTTTCAGAACTCAGAAAAAATAATTCAAGACTGAGCTTGGAAAAACAACAGAAATACACAGATATTATTGAAATGTAAAACTTTGACAAAGCTAATTAGATTCTGGAATTCACAACTATGATAAAGCAGTGTGTGTGTACAGTAGGATGATATTTGCATCCCAAATGCACATCAAATGTAAAGTATCCATGAGGTCATCATATCCATTTAATGCATGGATTAAGTTAAATGCCAAAATTTTCCATTTGTTTTCTTATCAGCAAAAGAACCAGCATTCATGACAGTTTGCATAACTAAGAAAGACAGTATTAATACTGAATATTTTCATCCCTTAGGGACCTCCCCAAATCATTCTCTTCTCTAAATTCTTACATGTTCTCTGTATTGTTTTTTGTTGTTTGTTTTTGGTGGTATCGGGGATCAAACTCAGGAACTCACGCTTGCCAGACAAGCACTTACTCCACTGAGCTAGCTCCCTGGCCCCTGTACTGGTATTTTTAAAGATCCTTTCCATCACCCTTTACCTTCTCTGTTTCCAAATCCTCTTGAGTTCCCCTACACACCTTTAAGACCTACCTCGTACACTGTATCTCCTCCAGCCACGATCCCTCCATGCACTGTCAGCTGGGTCCTGTCCCCACATCTTTCCTCTGCCACTAGACAGGACAGCTCTGTGTGCTCAGTCATGTGCATTTATACCATAGCTGGTTATTTAAGCAGAAACTGGCTAAGATGATTATTTCATGCCAATTTCATTTTTGATGTATTGCTGGAATGCCCACAAGTATGTTTTAAGTCCAAAGTCAACCTGCGTGGGTAATACGCTATTTAACCATGATGTGGAAACTTGTGGATACCATTTTGATAAAACAACTGAGAAATTAGTCTCTGGCTTGAATCACGAGAATGACTTGACAGAGGCTGTTCAGCAGTTTTGGATTCATTTACTGAATTACTGAAAGATAAACTGTCAAAAGTCAATGATTTATAAAGCATGCAAAAAAGGGAAGCAATTAAATTGATCAGTACCAGCCTATAATTGAAATATATCATTAAAATAGCAGTGTAGAAGAAATAAACTTTAGGTATCAATAATGAAAAGAGCTTCACCATATGAAAATATTGGGAAATCTTTAAATTTTTTGTTAAATTACACGAAAACATCAATAAAGATAACATAAAGCATAAGGAGATTTAAATACCACACTGACATTATTGCTGCCTTCATGAAAAGGTGGTTCATTAGCACAATCAATGCTAGAAATATCTAGCAGGATACTAAGTAAGAAAACTCAGGTGGTCCAACGATTAACCTCAAAGAGATTTTTGAAAATTTCTTAAAAACTTCGAAGCTGAAAGAAACTTGTGAAATTGTCGTCTCCCAAACAAGCCCTGATCCTCTCTGAGCAAAGCCTGCATTACCTCGCCTTTTCCTCTGCAGGTGGCTGGACTGTGCCCCTAATGTATGAGGAAGAGACCTGAACCCACGGCCACCCTCGAAAGGGCACCGCCAGGCCCCTTCTCAGCTGCACAGGGACCAGCGCAAATGCATCTGGAAGAGGACAGGCTCGCGGGGAGCATGGTGTTGTCCAGTCGGCGGGCACCAAAGCAGGAACAGCAGGGCTGGGGGGCCAGCGGAGAGAGGGCCACTCCCTGCAGGCAGCCTGGATGCACCCCAAGAAGGAAGGCGCCCCCCCAGCCCCCTGACCAGGCTCTGCCCAGGGCTCCCTCTTTCAATCAGGCCCCACCTCTCACACTGCCTCTTATGAGACCCTGGTGACACTGTCCCTCCCCAAAGTCCCCCCTCTGAGCACACCAGCCTTTCAGAGGATATTCTAGGGTTATGCTAGGACAGAGCAATCTGCACAGGCTGCATACCAGATTATCCCAGCTACGTGAGGTTGTGGGAAGAGTAAAACTGTTCAGAGGTGGAGAGACCGTTGTGGGCCAGTGGGAGAAAGGATGAACATGCGAACCACCCAGGAGACGTGGGGCGGTGACGCTGCACCACACAGCACTGCAGCTGGAGGCATTTGCCATTAAAGCTTGTCACAACCCACAGAGTGTCCAACACCAAGAGAGAGTCCTGAGGTAACAGGCCCTGTCAACGCTGGCTGTCTCTTGGCTCTAGAAGGACTCCAAAAATGCCCATGAGAAAACATGCTTCCTCAAACATGAAACAAACTCCTTTTTAATACTGACATAGGCTGATCAATTTGTAAATGTACTGGGATTATTTGTGACCAGTGCTACAGGACTTAGACCTTGGTGAATTTCAGACTCCCTGGTCCAGAGGGGTCACTCTGCTCATCCAGGCAAGGGGTCTGGGAGCTGCATGACAATGTGACCCTAATGTAGGCTCCTGTTGTAAAGGAGGATTTGAGAGAGGAAAACAAGCATCAGCAAAAGGCCCAACCCTGCCCAAGCAGGAACTCCTTCTGTCTGGTAGTTATCCAAAGGGATGTATAATTTTTATTTATTTATTTATTTATTTATTTATTTATTTATTGCGGTACTGGGGATTGAACTCAGGACCTTGTGCTTGCCAGGTAAACACTTATTCTAACTAAGCTATCTCCCCGGCCTTGGAATGTGTAATACTAAATTTATGATATTAAGCTTCTATGGTATCGGCATAGGTTCATTACTCAGCTGTTCCTATACTGTTGTTAAATATTCACATTTTGGAACCTGTTTCCTATTCCTCAAGTAACCTTAAAAATTGTGTTAGTATCCGTGTTCTAGAAGGATGCTCAGAGTGTGCAGCACGGGAATTCATTTGCTTGTTGAATTGCAAAACAGTGGGAAAAAAATCAGAGATTACTCTTTAAACAGGAGAAAAGTTTATTTAATTTTCTGATTCATGTTAACCAGTAGTAAGCAAATTATTCCACACATTTTTTTCTGTCCTTCATCTGTGTTTATATTTAAGTATCAACATATTTGGAGAGAGAAAAGGTAAAGCAGTTTGCATTTGGTTATATATTCAGTTTTGAGTAAACACATAATTTTCAAATTGAAGCAGATTAATTTATTTGATGAAATTGTCTTCAGTCTGATTGCTATTCACTAGAATTAATTGACAGGTGTAGAAATATGAAATCAATTTTAGACCAACAGCCAGGGATACACCTCAGCATCACAGCGCCTGCCTGCCAAGTATGAGGCTCTGAGTTCAATTCCTGACATCAGAAAAAAAAAAAACAAACAGAGCACCATTACTAAAATATGTGTTTTTATTTTATTTTATTTTTCTGGGTTGCAAAAGAAGATTAAGTTTTTGCACCCATTTATTAAGTTTTAGTCCACAAAAGACCAAAACCCACTTGCCATTGTACAAGGTATTGCATCCCTAGCAGGGGCCGGCTTTACAATGATGATTGAGAGGAAAACGGACATTGAGATAGAAAAACCATAACATATGTGATGCTACGTATGGTTTGGTTACATAAATATAGCACATGAGAATCAATATTGGTAACTATTTTGGCTCATGTAGTTAAAACATGAAGAACACAGTAACATGAACTAAATGGTCTCAGCATTTTTTCTGCTACCATGAAACTACAAATTACAAAATGTTTTCATCTATGATCTTGTCTATGATTATTTCTAACAGTGAATAAAATTTGCACTGATGTCTAAGGATGTGATAAAACCAGGATCCTTAAACCCTTACCATTTTTTTTTTGAATTATCAAAAGTAAAAGAGGGGCTGAGGAGATGGCTCAGTTGAATAAGCGCTTCCCTGACAAGTGCAAGTGCCTGAGTTCAATCCCTGGTTCCGCAAAAAAAAAAAAAAAAAAAAAAAAAAAAAAAAAAAGTAAAAGGTTTATCATATTTTATCTGAAATTATTAAGTTCATTTACATGTAACTTTGGTAACTGTACTTTATGTCTCATCAAGCGTTCTAACACAAGTGGATATTGAGAATTCTACACTTTCTTATGGCTGTGTTCTACTGGTTATACGTGTCTACAGAGGAAATAACAAATTTTTTACACATCAGGAAAATTACTCCTGCCTATGACAATTAAAATTATGATATCAACTATCAAACACCCTGATCATATATATATAAATCCTACTCAAATAAAAATGCCAGAATGAATCCTATGTCAACAGCATCAGACGACGATGTCACCCATCTCATAAAACACACGGGAAAAGGAGAGATGAATTTAGGGAATATCTGCTTTTCCTCTTCAGGAGGGTGTGGCTCTGAGGAACCAAACACACTGGGTAAGTGCTGCAGCCACGCGGAACGTGTGGGCCAGCCACACTGTCGGCCGGACGTGCCACAGGCGTGGACGCGGCCTAACCACCTCGCTCTCCAGGTCAGTAATTGGGGCACCTCCTGGCTTTCCCCCAGCCAGAATGACCATGACGAATAAACATTCCAGATGGACTGTGTCCCAACATCTGAGCAGATGTAACAATTGCAGTGAAGACACTTAGGGGCGAGGACTCTGAGCCCAAGGACGGGGTGGGATTGTCCTAGATTGTTACAGGTTTTTCCAGAATTTATCCAGGTCCCCGCATCTTCTGCTCAGATCTCGTTCATTAATTATACTGTATATTTTCCATGCAGCTGAAGATGACTGGTCTTGGCCACTCAACAGAGACTGGATCAAAAGGTGCACCACGGGGCCGGTGGACGTTTCTAGTCTGTTGCACTCGTTTTATCACCTCTTTTGCAATTTCAAATATTCTCATTCTGCTTCTGCTTTGAAACACGGCTTTGACCTTTCTCCCAGTCTGTACTTTTGCCTTTTTGCAAGGCAATTTAGCTCTGAAATAAGCAGTTATTACTTAATGCCACAGATTGTGATTTTCAGGGCTGTGATTTTTAGCAACGTCTCTTTAGATGTGAATATTATTTCAAGTTTTCCTCCCTTCAATTCATTCTCTTCTACTTTCTCTAATGTGTGTTTATATTGGTCACAGTTAGTTTAGAAGGAGATTATGCTTATTTTAATATTTGGAGAGTTTATAATTTCTTCATTTTTTTCCTCCTTGGAATCACAGCCTTGTACTCCATCATATGAACGGTTCATGGTGTGACAAGAATGTAGGATACGGTGAAAGCGGAAAGGGGCAACCCACGGGATCATTCTCTTAGGGAGAAGCATCTGAAGAATCCATGTCCTCGATTACGTATTTTATCTGAGGCTGAGCTCAGGCCCTGGGGCTCTGCTGTGGAGCCAGGACTGGTCTCCTCACAGGCGGTCCTGTTCTAGTCCATGGGTCATTTTCTTATGCTGTAGATGGAGCGCATTATGCACACCCTGGTGTGTCCAGGGATAGAAGGCCGTATCCCCAGTGAACCAAACTGTGGAAAATTCAGCTTTAGTCATCAAGGTTTTCATATTTTTGCATTTGGTACTAGTATTGTTAATATTTAGCTGTTAGTACTATTATTTTCCCTTTGAACCTTTCAGTCCATTCATCTTTAAAAGATTTCAGGATGATGTTAGCTATGTATTAAAATTATTTGGGGCCAGCGAGGTAACTCAGCAGATTAAAGTGTCTGCTTAGGCAGACACAGGGGCAGGAGTTCGATTCCCGGGCCTGCATTGTTTGACTTCAGTTGTTTTATGAACGTTGAGAATAATAGTAAACAGTTGGACACACACTTAAGAACCAAATAATGTAATTATGAAGTTAACATAAAATGAACTGCGAAGTTCATTAAGGAGATATTACAGACCAGCAGAAATCTGCAGTGTAGTTGTGCAAGCCATCCTGCTAACACACGTACAAGCCAGCCTGTGGAAAGGGGAAGGTGGTGCTTCATCTGTCTTGTCTCCTTTTTCCAATTCTGTGACATTTTTCTCTTCTTAATTTCTTATATTTTTATTGCTTTGTTTCTTTCTGCTTCCAATTTTGCATGTATATCTGGTAATATGACCAACTAATTTGACAGCAATATTGTGAAGTACATCAAATACTGTGAAATCCATATTTTGTTTACTGGCATTCTGCATCATTTGTAGTTTTTCTGTTTTGATGCTATTTTATAGTCTCTTTAAGAAGTAAATTTGTTTTAAAAATTCTATAAATATTATTTCTTTGAATATGATAAAATATACAAATGCAATCATATTTGTAGCAGGATTTCATGTGTTTAGGACAGAGTTAAAACAATAACTTTAAAGGGCAAGTGTTGCAAAAGAAAGACAAATCTTGGAGCCAATCAACTATAAAGACAAAGAATCATGAAATTTAACAAATCAAAATTAGGAAGACACTAGTGCACAATACTACTAAGTTGGATTTTACTTTTAAGTGGGCATAAATGATAATTAAGAATTATATGAAGCACTAAAGGGCTGGGGAGATGACTTGCAGTCTAAGCACTTGCCTGGAAAGTGCAAGGACCTGGGCTTGATCCCTGGTGTGACATGCTGTGCTGGCCCTAGAAACCCCAGTGGCCACCAGAACCGGGCATGGTGGTGCACACCTGTAATCCCAGGGCTGGGGAGGCTGAGGCAGAAGAATTACTATGAGTCTGAGCTGCATAGTAAGACCCTGTACCAAATAAATAAATAATTTTTGAAAAGCACTGAAAACGAGGGAATAAAGCATTTAATATTTTGAAATGGCCAGATGAGCACTTTAACAAAGATTTGTAGTACTTTCAAATAAGTATTGCAGACTATGACAGTGTTGTTTGAAGAACAGAAACTAGCAAACGGTTGTGGGGCTCTGAAAATGAAAGGACGCAGAGCCTCCCGAAATTGATGTAAAGTATCTGACTAGCACTGTGGGTTGCATTACTGACTCAGGAAAAATAATGACCTGGCATGCAGATTTATGAATCCCTGTGAAATGTCATGAAAGCATGAGCACCAGCCTTCATTTGTACATGGAATAAAGTGATCTGTCAAGGGGCATGGGACACATAAGGCTGCTTTCAGATCAAACAAGACACATGGTGATGAATAAATCTAACTTAGATCATTCTTGCAGAAGAAAGTTCTGAGAGTTTCACCTCAAAGTGAGACTAAGAGGACCCCAAATAACCATTCTGAGTTGCAAAAAATGATTTTGCCAAATATAAGTAAGTCCCGAAAAATCTGGGCCACATAAATAATAAAAGTAGCCATAAATGAATGTTGGAAAACAAGCTTTATCTGGAACAACGGAACGAAGTTATCTATTCTTTCAGAGAAAATTAATCGAAGATAATGGTACTTATTTACTCGATAATATTTTACCTATTAGTTTGAATATAACACACGTAAATAAAAGGCAACGGAAGTCCAAATGAAGCACGAAACATGCACTTCCAGGGGATGACACCAGCAGAACGCAGGATGTGGCCCTTGCCAGCGTCCCTTGCCGGCGTCCCTGTCCCTCGGGATTCTGCCAAGTCACTTTCTCTTACTACTGTCCCCCAGCGCATCCATCGCTACCTGGGCTGACACTTGCTCTTGGAGTCTCCTAGCTTCTGCCATGACAGTGGGGTGTGTTCTGACATCTGAGATGATGGGCTGAGATAGCTTGGTGTCCGCTTGGCAGAGGAAGTCTTTGCGGGGTTGTTGTTGTTGTTTTGGTTTTTTTCTTTGTAATCAGTATATTATTAAGACATTCATGCATTTTAACAATTGCTTAAATTTTGATTCCCAGAATAAGCATGTGAACATATGACTTTTTAAAATATATAAGTAAAGCTATTCAACATAATTTGCTATATTGTTACCATTAAATTACAGTTACTTTGGAGCATTAAGTCAAATGTGTTAAAGCAAGCCTGTAACATACCTATGAAGCACCTTCTTATATTACACATGCAAATTACCTTTCCATGTGGTCTCTTCACTTCAATTTCAAAGTTATCCAGCTCTGAAGTCACAACTCAAGAGCTTATCATGGTCCAAAGAGAAGGGAAAAATGATGTAACTAGGAGTGCTCAATAGTTATATAGATATAGACCTAGACCTAGACCTAGACCTAGACCAAGACATAGACATAGACGTAGACGTAGACGTAGATGTAGACGTAGATGTAGACGACCTAGACCTAGACCTAGACCTAGACCTAGACCAAGACATAGAC